>NC_133128.1:95435052-95642956 GCF_048418815.1 Hemitrygon akajei | reverse complement strand
GGACTGGGTCAGTGTGAGGTCTGGGTCAGTGTGTGGTCTGGGTCAGTGTATGGACTGGGTCAGTGTATGGACTGGGTCAGTGTGTGGTCTGGGACAGTGCGAGTCTGGGTCAGTGTGAGGTCTGGGTCAGTGTGAGGACTGGGTCAGAGTGAGGACTGGGTCAGTTTGAGGACTGGGACAGTGTATAAATTGGGTCTGTGTCTGAATTCGGACACTGTAAGGACTGGGTCAGTCTAACGATTGTGTCAGGGTAAGGACAGGCTCAGTGTATGGACTGGATCTGTGTAAGGACTGGGTCAGTGTGAGGACTGGGTCAGTGTATGGACTGGGTCAGTATAAGGACTGAGTCAGTGTGAGGTCTGGGTCAGTGTGAGGTCTGGGTCAGTGTATGGACTGGGTCAGTGTAAGGACTGGCTCAGTGTATGGACTGGATCAGTGTGAGGTCTGGGTCAGTGTGAGGACTGGGTCAGTGTATGGACTGGGTCAGTGTGAAGTCTGGTTCAGTGTATGGACTGGGACAGTGTAAGGACTGGGACAGTGTATGAATTGGGTCTGTGGATGAATTGGGACAGTGTGAGGACTGGGTCAGTGTAAGGACTCGTTGAGGCTAAGGATTGTGTCAGTGTAAGGACTGGCTCAGTGTATGGACTGGATCTGTGTAAGGACTGGGTCAGTGTGAGGACTGGGTCAGTGTATGGACTGGGTCAGTATAAGGACTGAGTCAGTGTGAGGTCTGGGTCAGTGTGAGGACTGGGTCAGTGTATGGACTGGGTCATTGTGAGGTCTGGGTCAGTGTATGGACTGGGTCAGTGTGAGGTCTGGGTCAGTGTGAGGACTGGGTGAATGTATGGACTGGGTTAGTATTGGGACTGGGTCAGTGTGAGGACTGGTTCAGTGTGAGGACTGGTTCAGTGCGAGGACTGGTTCTGTGCGAGGACTGGTTCAGTGCGAGGACTGAGTCAGTGTGAGGACTGAGTCAGTGTGAGGACTGGTTCAGTGCGAGGACTGAGTCAGTGCGAGGACTGAGTCAGTGCGAGGACTGAGTCAGTGTGAGGTCTGGCTCAGTGTGAAGTCTGGCTCAGTGTGAGGTCTGGGTCAGTGTGAGGTCTGGGTCAGTGTATGGACTGGGATAGTTTGAGGACTGGTTCAGTGTAAGGACTGAGTCAGTGTGAGGACTGGCTCAGTGTGAGGTCTGGGTCAGTGTAAGGACTGGCTCAGTGTATGGACTGGCTCAGTGTGAGGTCTGGGTCAGTGTGAGGTCTGGGTCAGTGTAAGGACTGGGTCAGTGTAAGGACTGGGTCAGTGTGAGGTCTGGGTCAGTGTTTGGACTGGGTCAGTGTTTGGACTGGGACAGTGTGAGGTCTGGGTCAGTGTGTGGTCTGGGTCAGTGTATGGACTGGGTCAGTGTATGGACTGGGTCAGTGTGTGGTCTGGGACAGTGCGAGTCTGGGTCAGTGTGAGGTCTGGGTCAGTGTGAGGACTGGGTCAGAGTGAGGACTGGGTCAGTTTGAGGACTGGGACAGTGTATAAATTGGGTCTGTGTCTGAATTCGGACACTGTAAGGACTGGGTCAGTCTAACGATTGTGTCAGGGTAAGGACAGGCTCAGTTTATGGACTGGATCTGTGTAAGGACTGGGTCAGTGTGAGGACTGGGTCAGTGTATGGACTGGGTCAGTATAAGGACTGAGTCAGTGTGAGGTCTGGGTCAGTGTGAGGTCTGGGTCAGTGTATGGACTGGGTCAGTGTGAAGTCTGGGTCAGTGTATGGACTGGGACAGTGTATGGACTGGGACAGTGTAAGGACTGGGACAGTGTATGAATTGGGTCTGTGGATGAATTGGGACAGTGTGAGGACTGGGTCAGTGTAAGGACTCGTTGAGGCTAAGGATTGTGTCAGTGTAAGGACTGGCTCAGTGTATGGACTGGATCAGTGTGAGGTCTGGGTCAGTGTGAGGACTGGGTCAGTGTATGGACTGGGTCATTGTGAGGTCTGGGTCAGTGTATGGACTGGGTCAGTGTGAGGTCTGGGTCAGTGTGAGGACGGGGTGAATGTATGGACTGGGTTAGTATTGGGACTGGGTCAGTGTGAGGACTGGGTCAGTGTGAGGACTGGTTCAGTGTGAGGACTGGTTCAGTGCGAGGACTGAGTCAGTGTGAGGACTGGTTCAGTGCGAGGACTGAGTCAGTGTGAGGTCTGGGTCAGTGTGAGGTCTGGGTCAGTGTAAGGACTGGGTCAGTGTAAGGACTGGGTCAGTGTGAGGTCTGGGTCAGTGTTTGGACTGGGTCAGTGTTTGGACTGGGTCAGTGTGAGGTCTGGGTCAGTGTGTGGTCTGGGTCAGTGTATGGACTGTGTCAGTGTATGGACTGGGTCAGTGTGTGGTCTGGGACAGTGCGAGTCTGGGTCAGTGTGAGGTCTGGGTCAGTGTGTGGACTGGGTCAGAGTGAGGACTGGGTCAGTTTGAGGACTGGGACAGTGTATAAATTGGGTCTGTGTCTGAATTCGGACACTGTAAGGACTGGGTCAGTCTAACGATTGTGTCAGGGTAAGGACAGGCTCAGTGTATGGACTGGATCTGTGTAAGGACTGGGTCAGTGTGAGGACTGGGTCAGTGTGAGGACTGGGTCAGTGTATGGACTGGGTCAGTATAAGGACTGAGTCAGTGTGAGGTCTGGGTCAGTGTGAGGTCTGGGTCAGTGTATGGACTGGGTCAGTGTGAAGTCTGGGTCAGTGTATGGACTGGGACAGTGTAAGGACTGGGACAGTGTATGAATTGGGTCTGTGGATGAATTGGGACAGTGTGAGGACTGGGTCAGTGTAAGGACTCGTTGAGGCTAAGGATTGTGTCAGTGTAAGTACTGGCTCAGTGTATGGACTGGATCAGTGTGAGGTCTGGGTCAGTGTGAGGACTGGGTCAGTGTATGGACTGGGTCATTGTGAGGTCTGGGTCAGTGTATGGACTGGGTCAGTGTGAGGTCTGGGTCAGTGTGAGGACTGGGTGAATGTATGGACTGGGTTAGTATTGGGACTGGGTCAGTGTGAGGACTGGGTCAGTGTGAGGACTGGTTCAGTGTGAGGACTGGTTCAGTGCGAGGACTGGTTCAGTGCGAGGACTGGTTCAGTGCGAGGACTGAGTCAGTGTGAGGACTGAGTCAGTGTGAGGACTGGTTCAGTGCGAGGACTGAGTCAGTGCGAGGACTGAGTCAGTGTGAGGACTGAGTCAGTGTGAGGTCTGGCTCAGTGTGAAGTCTGGCTGAGTGTGAGGTCTGGGTCAGTGTGAGGTCTGGGTCAGTGTATGGACTGGGATAGTTTGAGGACTGGTTCAGTGTAAGGACTGAGTCAGTGTGAGGACTGGCTCAGTGTGAGGTCTGGGTCAGTGTAAGGACTGGCTCAGTGTATGGACTGGCTCAGTGTGAGGTCTGGGTCAGTGTAAGGACTGGGTCAGTGTAAGGACTGGGTCAGTGTGAGGTCTGGGTCAGTGTTTGGACTGGGTCAGTGTTTGGACTGGGTCAGTGTGAGGTCTGGGTCAGTGTGTGGTCTGGGTCAGTGTATGGACTGGGTCAGTGTATGGACTGGGTCAGTGTGTGGTCTGGGACAGTGCGAGTCTGGGTCAGTGTGAGGTCTGGGTCAGTGTGAGGACTGGGTCAGAGTGAGGACTGGGTCAGTTTGAGGACTGGGACAGTGTAAAAATTGGGTCTGTGTCTGAATTCGAACACTGTAAGGACTGGGTCAGTCTAACGATTGTGTCAGGGTAAGGACAGGCTCAGTGTATGGACTGGATCTGTGTAAGGACTGGGTCAGTGTGAGGACTGGGTCAGTGTATGGACTGGGTCAGTATAAGGACTGAGTCAGTGTGAGGTCTGGGTCAGTGTGAGGTCTGGGTCAGTGTATGGACTGCGTCAGTGTAAGGACTGGCTCAGTGTATGGACTGGATCAGTGTGAGGTCTGGGTCAGTGTGAGGACTGGGTCAGTGTATGGACTGGGTCAGTGTGAAGTCTGGGTCAGTGTATGGACTGGGACAGTGTAAGGACTGGGACAGTGTATGAATTGGGTCTGTGGATGAATTGGGACAGTGTGAGGACTGGGTCAGTGTAAGGACTCGTTGAGGCTAAGGATTGTGTCAGTGTAAGGACTGGCTCAGTGTATGGACTGGATCTGTGTAAGGACTGGGTCAGTGTGAGGACTGGGTCAGTGTATGGACTGGGTCAGTATAAGGACTGAGTCAGTGTGAGGTCTGGGTCAGTGTGAGGACTGGGTCAGTGTATGGACTGGGTCATTGTGAGGTCTGGGTCAGTGTATGGACTGGGTCAGTGTGAGGTCTGGGTCAGTGTGAGGACTGGGTGAATGTATGGACTGGGTTAGTATTGGGACTGGATCAGTGTGAGGACTGGTTCAGTGTGAGGACTGGTTCAGTGCGAGGACTGGTTCAGTGCGAGGACTGGTTCAGTGCGAGGACTGAGTCAGTGTGAGGACTGAGTCAGTGTGAGTACTGGTTCAGTGCGAGGACTGAGTCAGTGTGAGGACTGAGTCAGTGCGAGGACTGAGTCAGTGTGAGGACTGAGTCAGTGTGAGGTCTGGCTCAGTGTGAAGTCTGGCTCAGTGTGAGGTCTGGGTCAGTGTGAGGTCTGGGTCAGTGTATGGACTGGGATAGTTTGAGGACTGGTTCAGTGTAAGGACTGAGTCAGTGTGAGGACTGGCTCAGTGTGAGGTCTGGGTCAGTGTAAGGACTGGCTCAGTGTATGGACTGGCTCAGTGTGAGGTCTGGGTCAGTGTGAGGTCTGGGTCAGTGTAAGGACTGGGTCAGTGTAAGGACTGGGTCAGTGTGAGGTCTGGGTCAGTGTTTGGACTGGGTCAGTGTTTGGACTGGGTCAGTGTGAGGTCTGGGTCAGTGTGTGGTCTGGGTCAGTGTATGGACTGGGTCAGTGTATGGACTGGGTCAGTGTGTGGTCTGGGACAGTGCGAGTCTGGGTCAGTGTGAGGTCTGGGTCAGTGTGAGGACTGGGTCAGAGTGAGGACTGGGTCAGTTTGAGGACTGGGACAGTGTATAAATTGGGTCTGTGTCTGAATTCGGACACTGTAAGGACTGGGTCAGTCTAACGATTGTGTCAGGGTAAGGACAGGCTCAGTTTATGGACTGGATCTGTGTAAGGACTGGGTCAGTGTGAGGACTGGGTCAGTGTATGGACTGGGTCAGTATAAGGACTGAGTCAGTGTGAGGTCTGGGTCAGTGTGAGGTCTGGGTCAGTGTATGGACTGGGTCAGTGTGAAGTCTGGGTCAGTGTATGGACTGGGACAGTGTATGGACTGGGACAGTGTAAGGACTGGGACAGTGTATGAATTGGGTCTGTGGATGAATTGGGACAGTGTGAGGACTGGGTCAGTGTAAGGACTCGTTGAGGCTAAGGATTGTGTCAGTGTAAGGACTGGCTCAGTGTATGGACTGGATCTGTGTAAGGACTGGGTCAGTGTGAGGACTGGGTCAGTGTATGGACTGGGTCAGTATAAGGACTGAGTCAGTGTGAGGTCTGGGTCAGTGTGAGGACTGGGTCAGTGTATGGACTGGGTCATTGTGAGGTCTGGGTCAGTGTATGGACTGGGTCAGTGTGAGGTCTGGGTCAGTGTGAGGACTGGGTGAATGTATGGACTGGGTTAGTATTGGGACTGGATCAGTGTGAGGACTGGTTCAGTGTGAGGACTGGTTCAGTGCGAGGACTGGTTCAGTGCGAGGACTGGTTCAGTGCGAGGACTGAGTCAGTGTGAGGACTGAGTCAGTGTGAGGACTGGTTCAGTGCGAGGACTGAGTCAGTGCGAGGACTGAGTCAGTGCGAGGACTGAGTCAGTGTGAGGTCTGGCTCAGTGTGAAGTCTGGCTCAGTGTGAGGTCTGGGTCAGTGTGAGGTCTGGGTCAGTGTATGGACTGGGATAGTTTGAGGACTGGTTCAGTGTACGGACTGAGTCAGTGTGAGGACTGGCTCAGTGTGAGGTCTGGGTCAGTGTAAGGACTGGCTCAGTGTATGGACTGGCTCAGTGTGAGGTCTGGGTCAGTGTGAGGTCTGGGTCAGTGTAAGGACTGGGTCAGTGTAAGGACTGGGTCAGTGTGAGGTCTGGGTCAGTGTTTGGACTGGGTCAGTGTTTGGACTGGGTCAGTGTGAGGTCTGGGTCAGTGTGTGGTCTGGGTCAGTGTATGGACTGGGTCAGTGTATGGACTGGGTCAGTGTGTGGTCTGGGACAGTGCGAGTCTGGGTCAGTGTGAGGTCTGGGTCAGTGTGAGGACTGGGTCAGAGTGAGGACTGGGTCAGTTTGAGGACTGGGACAGTGTATAAATTGGGTCTGTGTCTGAATTCGGACACTGTAAGGACTGGGTCAGTCTAACGATTGTGTCAGGGTAAGGACAGGCTCAGTTTATGGACTGGATCTGTGTAAGGACTGGGTCAGTGTGAGGACTGGGTCAGTGTATGGACTGGGTCAGTATAAGGACTGAGTCAGTGTGAGGTCTGGGTCAGTGTGAGGTCTGGGTCAGTGTATGGACTGGGTCAGTGTGAAGTCTGGGTCAGTGTATGGACTGGGACAGTGTATGGACTGGGACAGTGTAAGGACTGGGACAGTGTATGAATTGGGTCTGTGGATGAATTGGGACAGTGTGAGGACTGGGTCAGTGTAAGGACTCGTTGAGGCTAAGGATTGTGTCAGTGTAAGGACTGGCTCAGTGTATGGACTGGATCAGTGTGAGGTCTGGGTCAGTGTGAGGACTGGGTCAGTGTATGGACTGGGTCATTGTGTGGTCTGGGTCAGTGTATGGACTGGGTCAGTGTGAGGTCTGGGTCAGTGTGAGGACGGGGTGAATGTATGGACTGGGTTAGTATTGGGACTGGGTCAGTGTGAGGACTGGTTCAGTGTGAGGACTGGTTCAGTGCGAGGACTGAGTCAGTGTGAGGACTGGTTCAGTGCGAGGACTGAGTCAGTGTGAGGTCTGGGTCAGTGTGAGGTCTGGGTCAGTGTAAGGACTGGGTCAGTGTAAGGACTGGGTCAGTGTGAGGTCTGGGTCAGTGTTTGGACTGGGTCAGTGTTTGGACTGGGTCAGTGTGAGGTCTGGGTCAGTGTGTGGTCTGGGTCAGTGTATGGACTGTGTCAGTGTATGGACTGGGTCAGTGTGTGGTCTGGGACAGTGCGAGTCTGGGTCAGTGTGAGGTCTGGGTCAGTGTGAGGACTGGGTCAGAGTGAGGACTGGGTCAGTTTGAGGACTGGGACAGTGTATAAATTGGGTCTGTGTCTGAATTCGGACACTGTAAGGACTGGGTCAGTCTAACGATTGTGTCAGGGTAAGGACAGGCTCAGTGTATGGACTGGATCTGTGTAAGGACTGGGTCAGTGTGAGGACTGGGTCAGTGTGAGGACTGGGTCAGTGTATGGACTGGGTCAGTATAAGGACTGAGTCAGTGTGAGGTCTGGGTCAGTGTGAGGTCTGGGTCAGTGTATGGACTGGGTCAGTGTGAAGTCTGGGTCAGTGTATGGACTGGGACAGTGTAAGGACTGGGACAGTGTATGAATTGGGTCTGTGGATGAATTGGGACAGTGTGAGGACTGGGTCAGTGTAAGGACTCGTTGAGGCTAAGGATTGTGTCAGTGTAAGTACTGGCTCAGTGTATGGACTGGATCAGTGTGAGGTCTGGGTCAGTGTGAGGACTGGGTCAGTGTATGGACTGGGTCATTGTGAGGTCTGGGTCAGTGTATGGACTGGGTCAGTGTGAGGTCTGGGTCAGTGTGAGGACTGGGTGAATGTATGGACTGGGTTAGTATTGGGACTGGGTCAGTGTGAGGACTGGGTCAGTGTGAGGACTGGTTCAGTGCGAGGACTGGTTCAGTGCGAGGACTGGTTCAGTGCGAGGACTGGTTCAGTGCGAGGACTGAGTCAGTGTGAGGACTGAGTCAGTGTGAGGACTGGTTCAGTGCGAGGACTGAGTCAGTGCGAGGACTGAGTCAGTGTGAGGACTGAGTCAGTGTGAGGTCTGGCTCAGTGTGAAGTCTGGCTGAGTGTGAGGTCTGGGTCAGTGTGAGGTCTGGGTCAGTGTATGGACTGGGATAGTTTGAGGACTGGTTCAGTGTAAGGACTGAGTCAGTGTGAGGACTGGCTCAGTGTGAGGTCTGGGTCAGTGTAAGGACTGGCTCAGTGTATGGACTGGCTCAGTGTGAGGTCTGGGTCAGTGTAAGGACTGGGTCAGTGTAAGGACTGGGTCAGTGTGAGGTCTGGGTCAGTGTTTGGACTGGGTCAGTGTTTGGACTGGGTCAGTGTGAGGTCTGGGTCAGTGTGTGGTCTGGGTCAGTGTATGGACTGGGTCAGTGTATGGACTGGGTCAGTGTGTGGTCTGGGACAGTGCGAGTCTGGGTCAGTGTGAGGTCTGGGTCAGTGTGAGGACTGGGTCAGAGTGAGGACTGGGTCAGTTTGAGGACTGGGACAGTGTATAAATTGGGTCTGTGTCTGAATTCGAACACTGTAAGGACTGGGTCAGTCTAACGATTGTGTCAGGGTAAGGACAGGCTCAGTGTATGGACTGGATCTGTGTAAGGACTGGGTCAGTGTGAGGACTGGGTCAGTGTATGGACTGGGTCAGTATAAGGACTGAGTCAGTGTGAGGTCTGGGTCAGTGTGAGGTCTGGGTCAGTGTATGGACTGCGTCAGTGTAAGGACTGGCTCAGTGTATGGACTGGATCAGTGTGAGGTCTGGGTCAGTGTGAGGACTGGGTCAGTGTATGGACTGGGTCAGTGTGAAGTCTGGGTCAGTGTATGGACTGGGACAGTGTAAGGACTGGGACAGTGTATGAATTGGGTCTGTGGATGAATTGGGACAGTGTGAGGACTGGGTCAGTGTAAGGACTCGTTGAGGCTAAGGATTGTGTCAGTGTAAGGACTGGCTCAGTGTATGGACTGGATCTGTGTAAGGACTGGGTCAGTGTGAGGACTGGGTCAGTGTATGGACTGGGTCAGTATAAGGACTGAGTCAGTGTGAGGTCTGGGTCAGTGTGAGGACTGGGTCAGTGTATGGACTGGGTCATTGTGAGGTCTGGGTCAGTGTATGGACTGGGTCAGTGTGAGGTCTGGGTCAGTGTGAGGACTGGGTGAATGTATGGACTGGGTTAGTATTGGGACTGGATCAGTGTGAGGACTGGTTCAGTGTGAGGACTGGTTCAGTGCGAGGACTGGTTCAGTGCGAGGACTGGTTCAGTGCGAGGACTGAGTCAGTGTGAGGACTGAGTCAGTGTGAGTACTGGTTCAGTGCGAGGACTGAGTCAGTGTGAGGACTGAGTCAGTGCGAGGACTGAGTCAGTGTGAGGACTGAGTCAGTGTGAGGTCTGGCTCAGTGTGAAGTCTGGCTCAGTGTGAGGTCTGGGTCAGTGTGAGGTCTGGGTCAGTGTATGGACTGGGATAGTTTGAGGACTGGTTCAGTGTAAGGACTGAGTCAGTGTGAGGACTGGCTCAGTGTGAGGTCTGGGTCAGTGTAAGGACTGGCTCAGTGTATGGACTGGCTCAGTGTGAGGTCTGGGTCAGTGTGAGGTCTGGGTCAGTGTAAGGACTGGGTCAGTGTAAGGACTGGGTCAGTGTGAGGTCTGGGTCAGTGTTTGGACTGGGTCAGTGTTTGGACTGGGTCAGTGTGAGGTCTGGGTCAGTGTGTGGTCTGGGTCAGTGTATGGACTGGGTCAGTGTATGGACTGGGTCAGTGTGTGGTCTGGGACAGTGCGAGTCTGGGTCAGAGTGAGGACTGGGTCAGTTTGAGGACTGGGACAGTGTATAAATTGGGTCTGTGTCTGAATTCGGACACTGTAAGGACTGGGTCAGTCTAACGATTGTGTCAGGGTAAGGACAGGCTCAGTTTATGGACTGGATCTGTGTAAGGACTGGGTCAGTGTGAGGACTGGGTCAGTGTATGGACTGGGTCAGTATAAGGACTGAGTCAGTGTGAGGTCTGGGTCAGTGTGAGGTCTGGGTCAGTGTATGGACTGGGTCAGTGTGAAGTCTGGGTCAGTGTATGGACTGGGACAGTGTATGGACTGGGACAGTGTAAGGACTGGGACAGTGTATGAATTGGGTCTGTGGATGAATTGGGACAGTGTGAGGACTGGGTCAGTGTAAGGACTCGTTGAGGCTAAGGATTGTGTCAGTGTAAGGACTGGCTCAGTGTATGGACTGGATCAGTGTGAGGTCTGGGTCAGTGTGAGGACTGGGTCAGTGTATGGACTGGGTCATTGTGAGGTCTGGGTCAGTGTATGGACTGGGTCAGTGTGAGGTCTGGGTCAGTGTGAGGACTGGGTGAATGTATGGACTGGGTTAGTATTGGGACTGGGTCAGTGTGAGGACTGGGTCAGTGTGAGGACTGGTTCAGTGTGAGGACTGGTTCAGTGCGAGGACTGAGTCAGTGTGAGGACTGGTTCAGTGCGAGGACTGAGTCAGTGCGAGGACTGAGTCAGTGTGAGGACTGAGTCAGTGTGAGGTCTGGCTCAGTGTGAAGTCTGGCTCAGTGTGAGGTCTGGGTCAGTGTGAGGTCTGGGTCAGTGTATGGACTGGGATAGTTTGAGGACTGGTTCAGTGTAAGGACTGAGTCAGTGTGAGGACTGGCTCAGTGTTAGGTCTGGGTCAGTGTAAGGACTTGCTCAGTGTATGGACTGGCTCAGTGTGAGGTCTGGGTCAGTGTGAGGTCTGGGTCAGTGTGAGGTCTGGGTCAGTGTAAGGACTGGGTCAGTGTAAGGACTGGGTCAGTGTGAGGTCTGGGTCAGTGTTTGGACTGGGTCAGTGTTTGGACTGGGTCAGTGTGAGGTCTGGGTCAGTGTGTGGTCTGGGTCAGTGTATGGACTGGGTCAGTGTATGGACTGGGTCAGTGTGTGGTCTGGGACAGTGCGAGTCTGGGTCAGTGTGAGGTCTGGGTCAGTGTGAGGACTGGGTCAGAGTGAGGACTGGGTCAGTTTGAGGACTGGGACAGTGTATAAATTGGGTCTGTGTCTGAATTCGGACACTGTAAGGACTGGGTCAGTCTAACGATTGTGTCAGGGTAAGGACAGGCTCAGTGTATGGACTGGATCTGTGTAAGGACTGGGTCAGTGTGAGGACTGGGTCAGTGTGAGGACTGGGTCAGTGTATGGACTGGGTCAGTATAAGGACTGAGTCAGTGTGAGGTCTGGGTCAGTGTGCGGTCTGGGTCAGTGTGCGGTCTGGGTCAGTGTATGGACTGGGTCAGTGTGAGGTCTGGGACAGTTTAAGGACTGGGACAGTGTACGGACTGGCTCAGTGTGAGGACTGTGTGTCAGTGTGAGGACTGTGAAAGTGTGAGGACGGTGAAAGTGTGAGGACTGTGACAGAGTGAGGACTGTGTCAGTGTAAGGACTGAGTCAGCGTAAGGACTGGCTCACCGTATGGAATGGGTCAGTGTAAGGAGGGGGCAGAGCAATGACTGGGTCAATGTAAGCATTGGGTCAGTGTAAGGACTGGTTCATTGTTTGAACTTTATTAGTGTATGGACTTGTACCCTGTAAGGATTGTGCCAGTGTATGGACTGGGACAGTGTAATGGCTGTAGTAATGAAAGGACTGAGTCATTGTAAGGACTGGTTTAGTGTACAGAATGGGTCAGTTTAAGGACTGTGCCAATGTTTCAACTGTCTCAGTATAAATAACCCAGTCATTTTAAGGACTGGCTCAGTGTAAGGACTGGATTATTGTAAGGACTGGGTCAGTGTGAGGACTGGGTCAGTGTATGGACTGGGTCAGTGTAAGGACTGGCTCAGTGTATGGACTGGATCAGTGTGAGGTCTGGGTCAGTGTGAGGACTGGGTCAGTGTATGGACTGGGTCAGTGTGAAGTCTGGGTCAGTGTATGGACTGGGACAGTGTAAGGACTGGGACAGTGTATGAATTGGGTCTGTGGATGAATTGGGACAGTGTGAGGACTGGGTCAGTGTAAGGACTCGTTGAGGCTAAGGATTGTGTCAGTGTAAGGACTGGCTCAGTGTATGGACTGGATCTGTGTAAGGACTGGGTCAGTGTGAGGACTGGGTCAGTGTATGGACTGGGTCAGTATAAGGACTGAGTCAGTGTGAGGTCTGGGTCAGTGTGAGGACTGGGTCAGTGTATGGACTGGGTCATTGTGAGGTCTGGGTCAGTGTATGGACTGGGTCAGTGTGAGGTCTGGGTCAGTGTGAGGACTGGGTGAATGTATGGACTGGGTTAGTATTGGGACTGGATCAGTGTGAGGACTGGTTCAGTGTGAGGACTGGTTCAGTGCGAGGACTGGTTCAGTGCGAGGACTGGTTCAGTGCGAGGACTGAGTCAGTGTGAGGACTGAGTCAGTGTGAGGACTGGTTCAGTGCGAGGACTGAGTCAGTGCGAGGACTGAGTCAGTGCGAGGACTGAGTCAGTGTGAGGTCTGGCTCAGTGTGAAGTCTGGCTCAGTGTGAGGTCTGGGTCAGTGTGAGGTCTGGGTCAGTGTATGGACTGGGATAGTTTGAGGACTGGTTCAGTGTAAGGACTGAGTCAGTGTGAGGACTGGCTCAGTGTGAGGTCTGGGTCAGTGTAAGGACTGGCTCAGTGTATGGACTGGCTCAGTGTGAGGTCTGGGTCAGTGTGAGGTCTGGGTCAGTGTAAGGACTGGGTCAGTGTAAGGACTGGGTCAGTGTGAGGTCTGGGTCAGTGTTTGGACTGGGTCAGTGTTTGGACTGGGTCAGTGTGAGGTCTGGGTCAGTGTGTGGTCTGGGTCAGTGTATGGACTGGGTCAGTGTATGGACTGGGTCAGTGTGTGGTCTGGGACAGTGCGAGTCTGGGTCAGTGTGAGGTCTGGGTCAGTGTGAGGACTGGGTCAGAGTGAGGACTGGGTCAGTTTGAGGACTGGGACAGTGTATAAATTGGGTCTGTGTCTGAATTCGGACACTGTAAGGACTGGGTCAGTCTAACGATTGTGTCAGGGTAAGGACAGGCTCAGTTTATGGACTGGATCTGTGTAAGGACTGGGTCAGTGTGAGGACTGGGTCAGTGTATGGACTGGGTCAGTATAAGGACTGAGTCAGTGTGAGGTCTGGGTCAGTGTGAGGTCTGGGTCAGTGTATGGACTGGGTCAGTGTGAAGTCTGGGTCAGTGTATGGACTGGGACAGTGTATGGACTGGGACAGTGTAAGGACTGGGACAGTGTATGAATTGGGTCTGTGGATGAATTGGGACAGTGTGAGGACTGGGTCAGTGTAAGGACTCGTTGAGGCTAAGGATTGTGTCAGTGTAAGGACTGGCTCAGTGTATGGACTGGATCAGTGTGAGGTCTGGGTCAGTGTGAGGACTGGGTCAGTGTATGGACTGGGTCATTGTGAGGTCTGGGTCAGTGTATGGACTGGGTCAGTGTGAGGTCTGGGTCAGTGTGAGGACTGGGTGAATGTATGGACTGGGTTAGTATTGGGACTGGGTCAGTGTGAGGACTGGGTCAGTGTGAGGACTGGTTCAGTGTGAGGACTGGTTCAGTGCGAGGACTGAGTCAGTGTGAGGACTGGTTCAGTGCGAGGACTGAGTCAGTGCGAGGACTGAGTCAGTGTGAGGACTGAGTCAGTGTGAGGTCTGGCTCAGTGTGAAGTCTGGCTCAGTGTGAGGTCTGGGTCAGTGTGAGGTCTGGGTCAGTGTATGGACTGGGATAGTTTGAGGACTGGTTCAGTGTAAGGACTGAGTCAGTGTGAGGACTGGCTCAGTGTTAGGTCTGGGTCAGTGTAAGGACTTGCTCAGTGTATGGACTGGCTCAGTGTGAGGTCTGGGTCAGTGTGAGGTCTGGGTCAGTGTGAGGTCTGGGTCAGTGTAAGGACTGGGTCAGTGTAAGGACTGGGTCAGTGTGAGGTCTGGGTCAGTGTTTGGACTGGGTCAGTGTTTGGACTGGGTCAGTGTGAGGTCTGGGTCAGTGTGTGGTCTGGGTCAGTGTATGGACTGGGTCAGTGTATGGACTGGGTCAGTGTGTGGTCTGGGACAGTGCGAGTCTGGGTCAGTGTGAGGTCTGGGTCAGTGTGAGGACTGGGTCAGAGTGAGGACTGGGTCAGTTTGAGGACTGGGACAGTGTATAAATTGGGTCTGTGTCTGAATTCGGACACTGTAAGGACTGGGTCAGTCTAACGATTGTGTCAGGGTAAGGACAGGCTCAGTGTATGGACTGGATCTGTGTAAGGACTGGGTCAGTGTGAGGACTGGGTCAGTGTGAGGACTGGGTCAGTGTATGGACTGGGTCAGTATAAGGACTGAGTCAGTGTGAGGTCTGGGTCAGTGTGCGGTCTGGGTCAGTGTGCGGTCTGGGTCAGTGTGCGGTCTGGGTCAGTGTATGGACTGGGTCAGTGTGAGGTCTGGGACAGTTTAAGGACTGGGACAGTGTACGGACTGGCTCAGTGTGAGGACTGTGTGTCAGTGTGAGGTCTGTGAAAGTGTGAGGACTGTGAAAGTGTGAGGACTGTGACAGAGTGAGGACTGTGTCAGTGTAAGGACTGAGTCAGCGTAAGGACTGGCTCACCGTATGGAATGGGTCAGTGTAAGGAGGGGGCAGAGCAATGACTGGGTCAATGTAAGCATTGGGTCAGTGTAAGGACTGGTTCATTGTTTGAACTTTATTAGTGTATGGACTTGTACCCTGTAAGGATTGTGCCAGTGTATGGACTGGGACAGTGTAATGGCTGTAGTAATGAAAGGACTGAGTCATTGTAAGGACTGGTTTAGTGTACAGAATGGGTCAGTTTAAGGACTGTGCCAATGTTTCAACTGTCTCAGTATAAATAACCCAGTCATTTTAAGGACTGGCTCAGTGTAAGGACTGGATTATTGTAAGGACTGGCTCAGTGTAAGGACTGGCTCAGTGTAAGGACTGGGTCAGTGTAAGGACTGGGTCAGTGTAAGGACTGGGTCAGTGAAAGGACTGGTTCATTGCAAGGAATGGGTCAGTAAAGGGTCTGGGAGAGTTTAGGGACTGGGTCAGTTTAAGGTGGGGTCAATGTAAGGACTGGGTCAGTGCAAGGAGCAGGTCTCTGTAAGGACTGGGTAAGTGTAAGGACAGGCACCCTGTAAAGAATGGGTCAGTGTAATTAATGGGTCAATGTAAGGACTGGGTCAGTGTAATGACGTTACTGTAAGGACTGGGTCAGTAAATGGACTGGGAGAGTGTAGCGACTGGGTCATTTTAATGGTAAAAATAGAGACTGCGTCAGTGTAAGGTCTGGGTCAGTGTAAAGACTGAATCCATGTATGGATCATGCCTGTGTAAAGACTGGCTCAGTGGAAGGACTGGATCAGTGTATTGACTGGGTCAGTGTGAGATCTGGGTCAGTGTATGGACTGGGTCAGTGTGAGGACTGGGTCAGTGTGAGGTCTGGGTCTGTGTGAGGTCTGGGTCAGTGTGAGGTCTGGGACAGTGCGAGTCTGGGTCAGTGTATTGACTGGGTCAGTGTGAGAACTGTGTCAGTTTGAGGACTGGGACAGTGTATGAATTGGGTCTGTGTCTGAATTCGGACACTGTAAGGACTGGGTCAGTCTAACGATTGTCTCAGGGTAAGGACTGGCTCAGTGTATGGACTGGATCTGTGTATTGACTGGGTCAGTGTAAGGACTGGGTCAGTGTGAGGACTGGATCAGTGTGAGGACTGGGTCAGTGTATTGACTGGGTCAGTGTGAGGACTGGGTCAGTGTATGGACTTAGTCAGTGTGAGGTCTGGGTCAGTGTGAGGACAGGATCAGTGTGAGGACCGGCTCAGTGTGAGGTCTGGGTCAGTGTGAGGACTGGGTCAGTGTATGGACTGGGTCACCGTATGGAATGGGTCAGTGTAAGGAGGGGTCAGAGCAATGACTGGGTCAATGTAAGCATTGGGTCAGTGTAAGGACTGGTTTAGTGTACAGAATGGGTCAGTTTAAGGACTGTGCCAATGTTTCAACTGTCTCAGTATAAATAACCCAGTCATTTTAAGGACTGGCTCAGTGTAAGGACTGGGTTATTGTACGGACTGGCTCAGTGTAAGGACTGGGTCAGTGTAAGGACTGGGTCAGTGTAAGGACTGGGTTATTGTAAGGACTGTGTCAGTGCAAGGATTGGTCAGTGAAAGGACTGGTTCATTGCAAGGAATGGGTCAGTAAAGGGACTGGGAGAGTTTAGGGACTGGGTCAGTTTAAGGTGGGGTCAATGTAAGGACTGGGTCAGTGCAAGGAGCAGGTCTCTGTAAGGACTGGGTCAGTGTAAGGACTGGCGCTCTGTGAAGAATGGGTCAGTGTAATTAATGGGTCAATGTAAGGACTGGGTCAGTGTAATGACTGGTTACTGTAAGGACTGGGTCAGTAAAGGGACTGGGAGAGTGTAGCGACTGGGTCATTTTAATGGTAAAAATAGAGACTGCGTCAGTGTAAGGTCTGGGTCAGTGTAAAGACTGAATCCGTGTATGGATCGTGCCTGTGTAAAGACTGGCCCAGTGGAAGGACTGGGATTGTGTAGGGACTGGGTCAGTTTAAGGAGAGGTCAGTGCAAGTACAGCTCCGTGTAAGGACTGGGACAGTGTACGGACTGGGACAATGTACAGAATGGATCAGTTTAAGGCAGAGTCTATACAAGGACTGGGCCAGAGTAAGGACTGGGCCAGTGTAAGGACTGGATCCATGTATGGATTGTGCCTGTGTACAGACTGGGTCAGTGTATGAAGTGGTTCAATGTAAGGAGGGGTCAGTGCAATGACTGGGTTAGTGTAAGCATTGGGTCAGTTTAAGGACTGGGATTGTGTAGGGACTGGGTCAGTTTAAGGAGAGGTCAGTGCAAGTACAGCTCTGTGTAAGGACTGGGACAGTGCACGGACTGGGACAATGTACAGAATGGGTCAGTTTAAGGCGGAGTCTATACAAGGACTGGGCCAATGTTAGGACTGGCTTAGTAAAAGGACTGGGACAGTGTAAGGGCTGTGGTATTGTAAGGACTGAATCATTGTAAAGACTGGCTTAGTGTACAGAATGGTTCAGTTTAAGGACTGCATCAGTGTTACGACTGGCTCAGTATAAAGACTGTGTCATTTTAAGGACTGGCTCAGTGTAAGGACTGGGTCACTGTCCAGAATGGGTCAACGTAAGGAGGGGTCAGTGTCTTGACAGGGCCAGTGTGAGCTTTGTGTCAATGTAAGGACTGGGTCAGTGTAAGGAGTGGGTCCATGAATGGATTGTGCCTGTGTATGGACTGGGTCACTGTAAGGACTGAGGCAGTAAAGGGACTGGGTCATTTTAAGGACTGAGTCAGTAAAAGGACTGGGAGAATGAAGGGACTGGGTCATTGCAAAGACTGGGTCAGTTTAAGGTGGGGTCAATATAAGGAGTGGGTCAGTGCAAGGAGCAGGTCAGTGTATGGACTGGCTCAGTGTAATGACTGTGTCAGTATAAGTAGGGGTCAGTGTAAGCACTGGGAAAGTGTAAGGACTGTGTCAGTGTTTAGTCTCGGTCAGTGTATGGATTGTGTCAGTGTAAGGACAGGGTCAGTGTAAGGCTAGGTCAGTGTATGGACTGGGTCAGTTAATGGTGGAGTGAATGCAAAGGCTGGGTCAGTGTAAGGTGCAGGTCAGTGTAAGGACAGCGTAAATGCAGGGACTGGGTCAGTGTACAGACTGGATCTGTGTAATGACTGGGTCAGTGTAAGGACTGAGTCAGTGTAAGGACTGGCTCACTGTATGGAATGGGTCAGTGCAATGACTGGGTCAGTGTAAGCACTGAGTTGGTGTAAGGACTGGCTTACTGTATGGAATGGGTCAATGTAAGGAGGGGTCGCTGTCATGACTGGGTCAGTGTAAGTTTTGGGTCAATGTAAGGACTGGCTTAGTGCAAAAACTGGGTCTATGTATGAATTGTTGCTATGTACAGACTGGGTCACTGTAAGGACTGAGTCAGCACTCTCTGCATAAAAAAACTTACCCCTGACATCTCCTCTGAACCTACTTCCAAGCACCTTAAAACTATGCCCCCTCGTGTTAGCCATTTCAGCCCTGGGAAAAAGCCTCTGACTATCCACACGATCAGTGCCTCTCATCATCTTATATACCTCTATCAGGTCACCTCTCATCCTCCATTGCTCCGAGGAGAAAAGGCCAAGTTCACTCAACCTTTTCTCATAAGGCACGCTCCCCAATCTAGGCAACATCCTTGTAAATCTCCTCTGCACCCTTTCTATGGCTTCCACATCCTTCCTGTAGTGAGGCGACCAGAACTGAGCATAGTACTCCAAGTGGGGTCTGACCAGGGTCCTATATAGCTGCAACATAACCTCTCAGCTCTTAAACACAATCCCACAATTGATGAAGGCCGTATGCCTTCTTAACCACAGAGTCAACCTATGCAACAGCTTTGAGTGTCCTATGGACTCAGACCCCAAGATCCCTCTGATCCTCAACACTGCCAAGAGTCTTCCCAATAATACCATATTCTGCCATCATATTTGACCTACCAAAATGAAGCACCTGTAGCGATGTGCTACACACAGCGCTGAAATAACGACATGCAGTCGGTAAGCCATTTCGAGACTAGTTTATTCAAAATTTGCGGCACTGGCATTTAATCCCTAGCGCCCGCCCTCTCCGGGCGGAAATGACATCAGAGGTGCATTACCAAAGTCTCTCCCCGCACGCTGGCTATTTGTGAGCCGGTTCGCCTGCACAGAAAGTGGGTCGCCACATAACCCCCCCACAGAACCGGCGATACACCCCCCAATGTCCACAGTCTGGATCAGCCTCTGTTTGGGAGGTCTGCCTCTGCACCGCGGTGCCTGAACCTCGATCAGCTGGGCCAAGTCCCCATGGGCTGGTTTGAGTCGGTCCACCATGAGAACCTCCTCTTCCCCCCAGTGTCCAGAACGTACGTGGACCCATTGTTGTTGATCACCTTGAACGGCCCCTCGTACGGCCACTGTAGCGGTGCCCGGTGTCCGCCCCTTCATACAAACACAAACTTACAGTTCTGCAGGTCTTTGGGTACATGGGTCGGGGTCCGTCCATGCTGTGAAGTTGGTACGGGGGCCAGGTTGCCGAGCCTTTCGCGTAGTCTGTCCAGGACTGCTGCGGGTTCTTCCTCTTGCCCCCTTGGGGCTGGTATGAACTCTCCTGGGACGGCCAGGGGCGTGCCGTACACCAACTCAGCCGACGAGGCGTGCAGATCCTCTTTGGGCGCTGTACGAATTCCAAGCAGGACCCAGGGAAGCTCGTCCACCCAGTTAGGTCCTCTCAGGCGGGGCATGAGAGCCGACTTCAAGTGACAGTGGAAGCGTTCCACCAGTCTGTTCAACTGTGGGTGGTAGGCAGTTGTGTGGTGCAGCTGCGTGCCCAACAGGCTGGCCACAGGCTGGATGTGAACTGGGCGCCTCTGTCGGAGGTAATGTGGGCCGGTACCCCGAAGCGTGCTACCCAGGTTGCGATCAGTTCTCGGGCACAGGAATCGGCAGATGTGTCGGTGAGCGGGACCGCCTCTGGCCACCTCGTGAACCGGTCTACCACTGTTAGTAGGTACCGCGCTCCTTGGGACACTGATAGGGGCCCACAATATCCACATGAATGTGGTCGAACCTCCGGTGGGTGGGTTCGAACTGCTGCGGCGGGGCTTTAGTGTGCCGCTGCACCTTGGCTGTTTGTCACTGCGCGCACGTTCTGGCACATTCACTCACCTGCTTGCGAAGTCCGTTCTACGCGAACTTGCTGGAGACCAGCCGGATGGTTGTCCTGATAGATGGGTGCGCCAAACCGTGTATGGAGTCGAAAACTCGCCGCCTCCAGGCTGCCAGGACGATGGGGCGAGGTTGGCTGGTAGCCACGTCACACAGGAGGGTCCTATCACCTGGGCCTACGAGAAAGTCTTGCAGCTGCAAACCCGAGACTGCGGTCCTGTAGCTGGGCATCTCGTCGTCTGCCTGCTGTGCCTCCGCCAGTGCTGCATAGTCCACCCCCAGGGACAGGGCCTGGACAGCTGGTCTGGAGAGTGCGTCCGCCACGACGTTGTCCCTTCCCGAGACATGCTGGATGTCCGTCGTATACTCAGAGATGTAGGACAGATGTCGCTGCTGGCGAGCCGACCAGGGATTGGACACCTTCGTGAATGCGAAGGTCAACGGTTTGTGGTCCGTGAACGCGGTGAACGGCCTGCCTTCTAAGAAGTACCTGAAATGCCGGATTGCCAGATACAGTGCCAACAGCTCCCGGTCGAATGCACTGTACTTGAGTTTGGGTGGTCGTAGGTGCTTGCTGAAGAATGCCAGGGGTTGCCGGCGCCCCTCGATGAGCTGCTCCAGCAACCCACCGACTGCTGTGTTGGATGCGTCCACCGTGAGGGCGGTCGGAACGTCCGTTCTGGGGTGCACCAGCATCGCGGCATCTGCCAAGGCTTTCTTGGCTTTAATGAAAGTGGCCACGGCCTCCTCGTCCCAAGTGATGTCCTTGCCTTTACCCGGCATCAGGGTGTACAAAGGGCGCATGATATGGGCTGCTGAGGGGAGGAAACGGTGGTAGAAGTTCACCATACCAACGAACTCCCGCAGGCCTTTGACCGTGTTGGGCCGGGCAAAGTGGCGGATGGCGTCTACCTTGGCGGGCTGATGTGTTGCCCCGTCTTTGGTAATCCTGTGGCCCAGGAAATTGATGGTATTGAGACCGAACTGGCATTTGGCCGGGTTGATCGTGAGGCCAAAATCACTCAGGCGGGAGTAGAGCTGGCAGAGGTGGGACAGATGTTCCTGACGACAACTGCTGGCTATAAGGATGTCATCCAAATAGATGAACACAAAGTCCAGGTCGCGTCCCACCGCGTTCATTAGCCGCTGGAACGTCTGTGCGGCATTCTTCAGGCTGAATGGCATTCAGAGGAACTCGGACAGGCCGAACGGAGTGA
This sequence comes from Hemitrygon akajei, assembly GCF_048418815.1. Classification (NCBI taxonomy): domain Eukaryota; kingdom Metazoa; phylum Chordata; class Chondrichthyes; order Myliobatiformes; family Dasyatidae; genus Hemitrygon; species Hemitrygon akajei. The sequence goes on along the minus strand of NC_133128.1, from coordinate 95,622,086 downwards.
AAAATGCAGTTTTAGGGATGTCCAGGGTGCACCGGGATTTGATGGTATCCCCAGACGAGGTCTACTTTGGAAAATATTCTTGCCCCGTGCAGGTTTGCTGCAAAGTCCCGTATGTGCGGCACGGGGTAGCGGTCTGGAGTGGTAGCCTCGTTCAGTCTGCGGTAGTCGCCGCATGGTCTCCAACCCCCGGCTGCTTTGGGCAGCATGTGCAGGGGGGAAGGCCCATGGGCTGTCAGACCTCCGTACGATCCCCAATTCCTCCATCCTCTTGAACTCCTCCTTCACCAGGCGGAGTTTTTCCGGGGGGAGCCTTCATGCGCGGGCATGGAGGGGTGGTCCCTGGGTCGGGATGTGGTGCTGTACCCCGTGTCTGGGCATGGCTGCCGTGAACTGTGGTGCCAGAATCGATGGAGAGTCCGCCGGGATTCTGGTGAATTCATTGTCCGACAGCGTGATGGAGTCCAGGTGTGGGGCCGGCAACTTGGCTTCACCCAGGGACAACGTCTGGAAAGTCTCGGCATGTACCAGTCTTCTCCCTTGCAAGTCGACCAGCAGGCTGTGAGCTCGCAAGAAGTCCGCCCCCAGGAGTGGTTGGGCCACCGCGGCCAGTGTGAAGTCCCATGTGAACTGGCTGGCGCCGAACTGCAGCTGCACTGTGCGGGAGCCGTAGGTCCGTATCGTGCTGCCGTTTGCGGCCCTCAGGGTGGGTCCTGGCTTCCTGTTGTGGGTGTCGTACCCCATCGGGGGCAAGACGCTGATTTCCGTTCTGGTGTCGACCAAGAAGCGGCGTCCCGACTGTTTGTCCCAGACGTACAAGAGGCTGTCCTGGTGGCCAGCCGCCACAGTCATTAGCGGCAGCTGGCCCTGGCCCTTGCAGGGCGGGCGACAACGGCGGGCTTTTGTGCCCCACCACTGGTGGTAGAAACACCACTGTTCACTGGCCTCCTCACTCCTGCCTCTGTGTTGTGTGCACCCCCCTGCCGGGCCTGGTCTGGTCTGCTGTTGGGCACGTGGCCTGGTAATCTGACCGACAGACGCCACGCTCTCCCTCTTGGCTTTCCACAGCACGTCTGTCCAGGCCGCCACCTTCTGGGGGTCGCTGAAATCTGCGTCGGCCAGCAGCAGATGTATGTCCTTGGGCAGTTGCTCCAGGAACGCTTGCTCGAACATGAGGCAGGGCTTGTGTCCATCAGCCAGGGACAGCATCTCGTTCATCAATGCTGATGGCAGTCTGTCTCCCAAACCGTCCAGATGAAGCAGGCGGGCACCTCGCTCACGCCGTGAAAGGCCAAAGGTCTCAGTGAGCAGCGCTTTGAATGCTTCATATTTGCCTTCTTCTGGGGGCGACTGTATGAAATCCGCAACCTGGGCGGCCGTCTCCTGGTCAAGGGCGCTCACCACGTGGTAGTAACGCGTGGAATCAGAGGATATCTGCCGAATCTGGAACTGGGCTTCTGCTTGGCTAAACCACACGTGTGGTCGCAGCGTCCAGAAAGTCAGCAGTTTCAGCGAAACTGCGTGAACAGATGAAGAGTCGGTCATCTTTGGTCCAAATCCCGTTTGGACCGTCGGAGTCCAAATGTGCTACACACAGCGCTGAAATAACGACATGCAGTCGGTAAGCCGTTTCGAGACTATTCAAACTTCGCGGCGCTGGCATTTAATCCATAGCGCCCGCCCTCTCCGGGCGGAAATGACGTCAGAGGTGCATTACCAAAGTCTTTCCCCGCGTGCTGGCTATTTGTGAGCCGGTTCGCCTGCGCAGAAAGTGGGTCGCCACACACCTCACATTTATCTGGGTTGAACACCATCTGCCACTTCTCAGCCCAGTTTTGCATCCTATCAATGTCCCGTTGTAACCTCTGACAGCCCTCCACACTATCCACAACACCTCCAACCTTTGCGTCATCAGCAGATTTACTAACTCATCCCTCCACTTCATCATCCAGGTCAATTATAAAAATCATGAAGAGTAAGGGTCCCAGAACAGATCCCTGAGGCACTCCACTGGTCACTGACCTCCATGACCTGTCTACAACCACTCTTTGCCTTCTGTGGGCAAGCCAGTTCTGGCTCCACAAAGCAATGTCCCCTTGGATCCCATGCCTCCTTACTTTCTCAATAAACCTTGCATGGGGTACCTTATCAAATGCTTTGCTGAAATCCATATACACTACATCTACTGCTCTTCCTTCATCAATGTGTTTAGTCACATCCTCAAAAAATTCAATCAGGCTCGTAAGGCATGACCTGTCCTTGACAAAGCCATGCTGACCATCCTAATCATATTATGCCTCTCCAAATGTTCAGAAATCCTGCCTCTCAGGATCTTTTCTATCACTTACCAACCACTGAAGTAAGACTCACTGGTCTATAATTTCCTGGGCTATCTCTAATCCGTTTCATGAATAAGGGAATAACATCTTCAACCCTCCAATCCTCCGGAACCTGTACCGTCCCTATTGATGATGCAAAGATCATTGCCAGAGGCTCAGCAATCTCCTCCCTTGCCTCCCACAGTAGCCTGGGGTACATCTCGTCTGATCCTGGAGACTTATCCAATATGATGCTTTCCAAAAGCTCCTCCTTAACATCTACATGCTCAAGCTTTTCAGTCCACTGTAAGTCATCCCTACAGTCGCTAAGATCCTTTTCCGTAGTGAATACTGAAGCAAAGTATTCATTAAATACCTCTGCTATCTCCTCCAGTTCCATACACACTCTTCCACTGTCACACCTGATTGGTCCTATTCTCTCATGTCTTATCCTCTTGCTCTTCACATACTTGTAGAATGCCTTGGGGTTTTCTGAAATCCTGCTCACCAAGACCTTCTCATGGCCCCTTCTGGCTCTCCTAATTTCAATCTTAAGCTCATTCCTGCTAGCCTTATAATCTTCTAGATCTCTATCATTACCTAATTTTTTCAACCTTTCATAAGCTTTTCATTTCTTCTCTTCTTTTCAACAGCCTTTGTACACCACAGTTCCTGTACCCTACCATCCTTTCCCTGTCTCATTGGAACGTACCCATGCAGAATCCCACACAACTATCCCCTGAACATTTGCCACATTTCTGCCATACATTTCCTGGAGAACATCTGCTCCCTATTTATGCTTCCAAGTTCCTGCCTGATAGCCTCATATTTCCCCTTACTCCAATTAAATGCTTTCCTAACTTGTCTTTTCCTATCCTTCTCTAATGCTATGGTGAAGGATATAGAATTGTGATCACTATCTCCAAAATGCTCTCCCACTGAGAGACTTGACACCTGACCAGGTTCATTTCCCAATACCAGATCAAGTACAGCCTCTCCTCTTGTAAGCTTATCTACATAGTGTCAGGAAACCTTCCTGAACACACCTAACAAACTCCACCCCATCTAAACCCCTTGTTCTAGGGAGATGCCAATCGATATTTGGGGAATTAAAATCTTCCACCACGACAACCCTGTTATTATTACACCTTTCCAGAATCTGTCTCCCTATCTGCACCTCGATGTCCCTGTTACTATTGGGTGGTCTATAAAAAGCACCCAGGAGAGTTATTTATCCCTTCCTGTTTCTAACTTCCACCCACAGAGACTCAGTAGACAATCCCTCCATGGCATCCACCTTTTCTGCAGCCATCACACTATCTCTGATCAGCAGTGCCACGCCCCCACCTCTTTTGCCTCCTTCCCTGTCCTTTCTGAAACATCTAAAGCCTGGCACTCGAAGTAATCATTCCTGTCCCTGAGCCATCCAAGTCTCTGTAAATGCCACAACATGATAGCTCCAAGTACTGATCCACGCTCTAAGCTCATCTGCTTTGTTCATGATGTTTCTTGCATTAAATTAGACACATCTCAAACCATCGGACTGAGCACATCCCTTCTCCATCACCTGCCTATCCTCCCTCTCACACTGTCTCCAAGTCTTCTCTATTTGTGAGCCAACTGCCTTTTCCTCTGTCACATCAGTTCAGTTCCCGCCCCCCAGCAATTCTCGTTTAAACTCTCCCCAATAGCCTTAGCAAACTTCCCTGCCAGGATATTGGTCCCCGTCGGATTCAAGTGCAACCCGTCCTTTTTGTTCAGGTCACACCTGCCCCAAAAGAGGTCCCAATGATTCAGAAATCTGAATCCCTGCCTCCTGCTCCAATCCGTCAGCCACACATTTATCCTCCACCTCATTCTATTCCTATACTCACTGTCACGTGGCACAGGCAGTAATCCCGAGATTACTACCTTTGAGGTCCTGCTTCTCAACTTTCTTCCTAACTGCCTGTAGTCTGTTTTCAGGACCTCCTTCCTTTTCCTGCCTGTGTCGTTGGTACCAATATGTATCACAACCTCTGGCTGTTCTCCTTCCTACTTCAGGATATCGCGGACGCGATCAGAAACATCCCAGACCCTGGTACCTGGGAGGCAAACTACCATCTGTGTTTCTCTCCTGTGTCCACAGAATCACCTGTCTGACCCCCTGACTATAGGGTCCCCTATCACTACTGCCTTCCTCTTCCTTTCCCTACCCTTCTGAGCCACAGGGCCAGACTCTGTGCCAGAGGCGCGATCACTGTTGCTTCCCCCAGGTAGGCCGTCACCTCAACAGTACTCAAACAGGAGTGCTTATTGTTAAGGGGGACAGCTATAGGGGTATTCACTAGTATCTGACTCTTGCCCTTCTCCCTCCTGACTGTTACCCACTTATCTGTCTCCCCAGGCCCCAGCGTGACAACCTGCCTGTAGCTCCTCTCTATTACCTCCTCACTCTCCCTGACTAGACAAAGGTCACCGAGCTGTATCTCCAGTTCCCTAAATCGGTCCCTAAGGAGCTGCAGCTCGACACACCTGGTGCAGATGTGGCCATCTGGGAGGCTGGGAGTCCCCCAGACATCCCACATCTGACATTGAGCACAGAAAACTGCCTCACAGACATACTTCCTGTTTTATCCCTCACAGGTAACTTACCTCGCCTCGACCTGTTATCGGCAAAGCCCTACCACCCTGCCTCAGATCACTCTGTCGATGACCACTCCGCTAGGCCGTGTCTCCCTTTTGTGCCTGAACCTTCCCTGCTATCTAATTCACGATTGGTGCTCCAGTTATAGCCGCTGATAGGCCACGTACAATGGCCTTCCTCACAAAGTTCGCTTTTTGAGTGGAGTCCGGAAAATTAGCTCAGACTCGTTGGGCTATTTAAGATCATCAGATGGGTCAACCCTGCCATGTACTGGTTGGCTCTGCCTAGGCCAGCGAGAGCATTTCCCAGGTGAGACCAGTGGTGATCTCTCCTGTCTTCTCCAGTCCCCTCCCTTGCATTGTAGGTAGTGGTCCTGCTTGTACCGTGAGGAGGCTGCTTGACTCCTGACATCATGGTCACCGACCAGCTGGGAAGGATATAGTCCAGAAGACTGGACTCGAGTGTCAGTACCACACATCTGAGACCCAGACCTGATCCTGGCTTACCACCACCATCCTGATCGTCCTGGGTCATCAGGAGCTGGCCGTAGAGGGGGAACAGTCGAACCTTATCTCTTCACCAGAGGGAGGAAGAGGTGACAAAGCCAAACCCTTCCTGTTCACTTGTCTATTAGGCTAATTATTAGTTCATTGTTATTACCTGTGCCTTGGTTGTAGCCCTATACAAGTTCCATGTCCCTTGTTTCTTTGTTCAGTCTTGGAATCATCTTCTGTGAGTGAAGCTTTGCCTTTGTTTGTAGGAATTGCTGGTTTCTGAAACTCTAGTTAATGTTTTGTTGGATTTTGACTTTGCCTGTGAGTTTTTTGCACCCTCTGTCTGTATCTCGCCTGATAAGAAATCCAGTGAAGCCTTGTTGGATTTTCCCTCTAATTTTGTAACTTTTCTCTGAGTAGGGTTCACCTCTACTCAGTTTTAACTTTCTTCACACTGAACGAGTTACCTGACAAGTCCTGACGAAGGGTCTCGGCCCGAAACGTCGACAGCGCTTCTCACTATAGATGCTGCCTGGCCTGCTGTGTTCTACCAGCATTTTGTGTGTGTTGCTTGAATGTCCAGTATCTGCAGATTTCCTCGAAGTTACCTAGTCAGCCTTGACATCCTGAACTAACGAAGACAATCATGCCTTGGGTCTTCATTACCATCCTATTAACCTTCAGGTGGCTATGGACATGGAGATCTTCTTCAGTTACCTTAATCACAAATCCATTAAATGGACTTGTCTTTCCATGCTTCTTTGTTTTTACTTTGTGCTGTATGGCATAAGTTTCATGTGTGTATATCTTGTACATACATGCCTGTGGTATTGCCGTGGATTTTTCATTCTATCTGTATGTAACATCTGTGTCGAGGTGGTCTTGTCTTGTGTGACTGGTTGCTGCACTGTTTATGAGAAAATCAAATTATACAGTACTACACTAGGTGCTCGTAGACCATCAGGAGCTCTAGATATCAGAACCAGGCAGTGAATAGAAAACACACACATCCGGAGGTTAGTTTTAAAATAACAAGATGGACAAAATGTTTACATAAAAACAATTCCAAATTCCAATATTCAACAATCTCAAATCAACAAAAACCAAATTCCCATTTAGTCAGAATCAGTGATATTCATTAGAATAACTGTTGATACTTTAATTTCTCTAATTAGATCTAGAGTTATTCCCTATTTAAAGGTTTACAGACTAACCTTACCCTTTCCTCTATTAGAGAGAAAACTAATTGAATTCCTATTTAGTATTCAGTTTCAGTTCAAGTCAGTATATCTACAAATCGAAATTCAAATTCAAAAAGTATGTCTACATATCTTAACCCCTTTCACTATGATTCTCCAACATCACAACTTTTAAACAAAGTAAATCTCGTTCAGTAACTTATCAAAGTCTTTGCAAATAAAAAAATCAGTTCTTGCAGAAAATCTAATTTGGATCCTTCGAATGAAAATAAAGTTGTACATGCAGCCGTATTAAATCCTTATGTCATCACGTTCCTCTACGTTCCCGCGCTGGCTCTTCGATACTGGGTGGCTCACCAGCTTGTTTCATTGGATGAAATAGTTGATCATTCACGGAGGTTGATTCACAACACTGACACAAAAAAGTTACTAAACGCCTTGGTGTGATTTAACAGAACCAATTCCCGGTTACCTGTTAGAGATCTTGGACACTCGTCTCTGCCGATATTGTCTTGTTACAGCTGTAGCTTCAATAGATCTTTTATCACTATCAATTCTCCTCCAGCAGTTTCACCCTGAGGCTTTCAAGTAAGTAGGGTAGAGATACTACTCATTCCACTCTTAAGTTTATATGTTTAGTCTCTAATAGTCTGCTGCGTCGGCCAATCCTCCTTCTCGCATAACTCCCCTCCCCCGTTAATTCGGTAAACCTCATTTTCATCTCTCCGCAGGTGGAGCTTTTTAACATTACACCTTCGGGTTTAATTAACCTGGGTTACATGTACATGCACACGTGTCAATGGATTCAACTTGATTTGGAACACAGTGATGTTGTCAGGAACGGGGGCAGGATTGGACCCAAATGCAGGACGCAGACACTGAAGTAGGACAGGATGGGGATGCCATGGCATAAAAGGGGTAAGGCAGGTGGGGCTGGATCCCGGAGGTCAGGCGAGGCGGAAGGATCCCAGAGTTCGGACGAGGCAGACAGGAGGGTCCCAAAGTTCGTGGCAGACAGGAGGGTCCCAGAGTTCGGACGGGGCAGACAGGAGGGTCCCAGAGTTCAGGCAGGGCAGGAGGATTCCTCATGGCGGGCCACATGGGTCCCGGGCAGGGCCGCCTCCCAGGCGGAAAACATGAAGGCCTGGGCCAGTCACAGACACCTGGGCAGGTGCAGGGCACAAACCTCAGGGAGCAATAGGTGGAAAGGGCAGAACCACAGCCGGGCAGCGGCCGTCCGGCCGCATCTGCCCGACGGAGGCAAGGGATCAGAAGGAAGCTGGGTCCAGGGTGAGCAGCAGGACTACCATGATACACTGGTAAACTGGGAAAGGTAACCGACAGCGTGGCAGTGCGAGCAAGATGAATAAGGCAGAACAGTGGGACCAGCGCACAGGAGAGAAGCAGGGGAACAAGACCAACCGGATAGAGCATATACAGAACAGGCCGGCAACCAGGGCAGAACAGGATTCCGAGCAGGGCGGCAACCAGGGCAGAACAGGATTCCGAGCAGGGCGGCGACCAGGGCAGAACAGGATTCCGAGCAGGGCGGCGACCAGGGCAGAACAGGATTCCGAGCAGGGCGGCAACCAGGGCAGAACAGGATTCAGAGCAGGGCAGCAACCAGGGCAGAACAGGATTCCGAGCAGGGTAGCAACCAGAGCAGAACAGGATTCCGAGCAGGGCAGCGACCAGGGCAGAACAGGATTCCGAGCAGGGCGGCAACCAGGGCAGAACAGGATTCAGAGCAGGGCAGCAACCAGGGCAGAACAGGATTCCGAGCAGGGCGGCGACCAGGGCAGAACAGGATTCCGAGCAGGGCGGCGACCAGGGCAGAACAGGATTCCGAGCAGGGCGGCGACCAGGGCAGAACAGGATTCCGAGCAGGGCGGCGACCAGGGCAGAACAGGATTCCGAGCAGGGCAGAACAGGATTCCGAGCAGGGTAGCGACCAGGGCAGAACAGGATTCCGAGCAGGGCGGCGACCAGGGCAGAACAGGATTCCGAGCAGGGCGGCGACCAGGGCAGAACAGGATTCCGAGCAGGGCGGCGACCAGGGCAGAACAGGATTCCGAGCAGGGCAGAACAGGATTCCGAGCAGGGTAGCGACCAGGGCAGAACAGGATTCCGAGCAGGGCGGCGACCAGGGCAGAACAGGATTCTGAGCAGGGCGGCAATCAGGGCAGAACAGGATACAGACAGTTTACAGTTTGCGGATGACACGAAGCTGGGCGGCGGTGTTAGCTGTGAGGAGGATGCTAAAAGGATGCAGGGTGACTTGGATAGGTTAGGTGAGTGGGCAAATTCATGGCAGATGCAATTTAATGTGGATAAATGTGAGGTTATCCACTTTGGTTGCAAAAACAGGAAAACAGATTATTACCTGAACGGTGGCCGATTAGGAAAAGGGGAGATGCAACGAGACCTGGGTGTCATTGTACACCAGTCATTGAAGGTGGGCATGCAGGTACAGCAGGTGGTGAAAAAGGCAAATGGTATGTTGGCATTCATAGCAAAAGGATTTGAGTACAGGAGCAGGGAGGTTCTACTGCAGTTGTACAAGGCCTTGGTGAGACCGCACCTAGAATATTGTGTGCAGTTTTGGTCCCCTAATCTGAGGAAAGACATTCTTGCCATAGAGGGAGTACAGAGAAGATTCACCAGATTGATTCCTGGGATGGCAGGACTTTCATATGAAGAGAGACTGGATCGACTAGGCTTATACTCACTGGAATTTAGAAGATTGAGGGGGGATCTTATTGAAACGTATAAAATTCTAAAGGGATTGGACAGGCTAGATGCAGGAAGATTGTTTCCGATGTTGGGGAAGTCCAGAACGAGGGGTCACAGTTTAAGGATAAAGGGGAAGCCTTTTAGGACCAAGATGAGGAAAAACTTCTTCACACAGAGAGTGGTGAATCTGTGGAATTCTCTGCCACAGGAAACAGTTGAGGCCGGTTCATTGGTTATATTTAAGAAGAAGTTAGATATGGCCCTTGTGGCTGAAGGGATGAGGGGGTATGGAGAGAAAGCAGGTACAGGGTTTTGAGTTGGATGATCAGCCATGATCATACTGAATGGCAGTGCAGGCTCGAAGGACTGAATGGCCTACTCCTGCACCTATTTTCTATGTTTCTAGACAGGATTCAGAGCGGGTTAAACCGGCTTCAGATCAGGACAACCCCACAACTAGGCTCAGTCCCCGAGCCCCTTATAAACACCTGCCTCCTAATAGGCAACAGGTGTACCTCCTTAAGCCAAGATGATCCAATGGCTCTGGGTGACAGGAGGGCTGGCTGCAAGGCCCGGAGTCCGGAGTGCGAGGACTGGAGCAAGACCCGGAAGGCGGGCTCCGGACCGGACCCCAACAGATGTTCCTTCAGTGTTTCTGGCTTGAAATCCTGGAACTTCTCTTAACAGCTTTTTGTGTATTCCCACAACTCAGAATACAGCCGGCCAAGGAGGCAGCTCACTGCTACCTTCTCAAGGGCAATGAGGGATTGGCAAAGCCCACAGCCCTTGAATGAAGGTAATAGATAGTATGTGTTTTATGAACAAGATCAGTAATAATGTTCTCTCATATTTGTATGTGATCCTATCTTACTGGTTAGTCATCTTTTGACTTGCATGGCCACCTGCACCATCCCACTCTCGGCTTCTGTTTATAATTACCACCTTCAATGTCTGTCAATCCCTTCCATTTTTGGAGGACACACAACTGATACTCTGACTGGCTTTATCTCTCCACAGGTGGCCCATGCCTGACTGGAGAACTATCTTTAGTTTTTGCTGGGTTTCCAACAGCTCTTATTTTGTCATTAATCCCCCCTGTGTTGGCTATGTTTCAGGATCAGCTTTGAAAATAGAATATGTCACTCAGCAAAAGGCCTTCTGTCCTGACCCACCCATGGACACAATGAGTCACGCATTGCCACCACGCCTAACTATGTCAATGAAGCGATGCTGTGAGGACTTGAGAGCATGGATTATAGGGAAAGCAAACATGAGGAAATCTGCAGATGCTGGAAATTCAAGTAACACACACAAAATGCTGGTGGAACGCAGCAGGCCAGGCAGCATCTATAGGAAAAAGTACAGTTGACGTTTCAGGCCGAGACCCTTCGTTAGGACTAACTGAAAGAAGAGATAGTAAGAGATTTGAAAGTGGGAGGGGGAGAGGGAGATCCAAAATGATAGGAGAAGACAGGAGGGGGAGGGATGAAGCTAAGAGCTGGAAAGGTGATTGGCAAAAGGAATACAGAGTCGGAGAAGGGAAAGGATCATGGGACAGGAGGCCTAGGGAGAAAGAAAGGGGGAGGGGAGCACCAGAGGGAGATGGAGAAACAGGCAAAGAGTGATTGTGAGAGGGACAGAAAGAAAAAAAAAGAGAGAAAAGAAAAAAGGGGAAAAATAATAAATAAATAGATAGATAGATAATGGATGGGGTAAGAAGGGGAGGGGGCCATTAACGGAAATTAGAGAAATCAATGTTCATGCCAGATGGAATGGCTACCCAGATGGAATATAAGGTGTTATTCCTCCAACCTGAGTGTGGCTTCATCATGACAGTAGAGGAGGCCGTGGATAGACATATCAGAATGGGAATGGGACATGGAATTAAAATGTGTGGCCACTGGGAGATCCTGCTTTCACTGGTGGACCGAGCGTAGGTGTTCAGCGAAACGGTCTCCCAGTCTGCGCCAGGTCTCACCAATACATAGAAGGCCGCACCGGGAGCAAGTGGTGGCTGAAGGTCCTGTTTCTGTGATATAAACCCATGAATCTCAACCCAACTTTGCAACCAAATCTGCTCAGCAGTTCAGTTTATGCTGTTTTGATGGTGATTTTCCTTCTGAAAGGGTTTCATACTGTAACTGTGGCCAAAGGCAAATGGCAAATACAAATTAAAGTGCAAATGCCAGGGGCAGTACAAGGCACCAAGACTGGCTTGTTGCAAAGATATTCTTCTTCCACAAAGTGAAGCCCCTCTCCTCCCATTACTTGTACTCAGCCCATAGTCTTTTCTATGAGAGTCAGAAAAACACATGAGATTCTGCAGATGCTGAAATCTATAGCAGCACACACAAAATGCTGGAGGAACTCAAGGTCAGACAGCATCTTTGGAAATGAATAAACAGTCAACGTTTCAGGCTGAGACCCTTCATCAGGACTGGAAAGGAAGGAGGAAGATGCCAGAATAAAAAGGTGAGGGGGGGGGGTGAGCTGGAAGGTGACAGGTGAAGCCAGGTGGGTGGGAAAGGTAAAGGACTGGAGAAGAGGAATCTGATAGGAGAGGAGAAAAGGAGCTATGAGGAAATGTTAATGCTATGTAAGACCTTAGTTAGACCCACTTGGAGTACTGTGCTCAGTTCTGCTCACCTCACTACAGGAAGGATGTGGAAACTATAGAAAGGGTGCAGAGGAGATTTACAAGGATGTTCAAACAACACACACAAAATGCTGTTGGAACACAGCAGATCAGGCAGCATCTTGTTGTTGTTGTTGTTGTTTGTCCTTTGGAGTCGAAGACGACCACGACTTCTGTCAGGTGGAGGGTTTGTGACTGTGGGTCCGGAGGTGACTGGTGGGGCCAATCTGGATCCTGAAAGCTCGCCCACATGTGGGACACATGAGGGTAGGTGCTGCAGTGGAAGTGGAGGTAGCTTGAGCCTTGCGCGTTTCCTTTGAGCCTCTGCGGTGCGTCTGATTTCTGCTGCATACGCTCCTTCAGTGGTCCTGCTCCACCAGGTTGGGCGGTCCAGAGCAAGCGATTCCCAGCTACTGGGATTGATGTTGAGGTCTTTGAGGCAGTCTTTGAAACATTTCTTCTGCCCTCCAACTGAGCGCTTGCCCTGGCTCAGCTCTCCATACAGCAGCTGTTTTGGTAGTCGACTGTCAGACATCCTGACGACATGGCCAGCCCATCTGACTTGGGCTTTCTGTAGGAGGGTGTAGATGCTGTGGGTGCTAGCCCGCTCCAGGACCTCCGTGTCTGGGACTTTGTCCTGCCATCGTACATGGAGAAGTCTGCGGAGGCAGCTCAAGTGGAAGTGGTTGAGCTGTTTAGCGTGTCTGCTGTAGACAGTCCAGGTCTCGCTGGCATAGAGGAGGGCGGTGAGAACCACTGCTCGGTAGACCTTCAGCTTGGTGGTAAGGCTGAGTCCTCTCCGCACCCATACATTCTCACGGAGTCTCCCAAAGGCGGCACTGGCTTTGGCAATTCTATAGGCAGCATCTATAGAAGCACTGTTGACGTTTCGGGCCGAGACCCTTCGTCAGGACTATCTGAAAGGAAAGATAGTAAGAGATTTGAAAGTAGTGGGGGGAAGGGGAAATGCGAAATGATAGGAGAAGACCGGAGGGGGTGGGATGAAGCTAAGAGCTGGAAAGGTGATTGGCGAAAGTGATACAGAGCTGGAGAAGGGAAAGGATCATGGGACGGGAGGCCTCGGAAGAAAGAAAGTGGGGAGGGGAGCACCAGAGGGAGATGGAGAACAGGCAAACAACTAAATATGTCAGGGATGGGGTAAGAAGGGGAGGAGAGGCATTAACGAATGTTAGAGAAGTCAATTTTCATGCCATCAGGTTGGAGGCTACCCAGCCGGTATATAAGGTGTTGTTCCTCCAACCTGAGTGTGGCTTCATCTTGACAGTAGAGGAGACCATGGATAGACATATCAGAATGGGAATGGGATGTGGAATTAAAATGTGCGGCCACTGGGAGATCCTGCTTTCTCTGGCAGACCGAGTGTAGGAGTTCAGCGAAACGGTCTCCCAGTTTGCGTCGGGTCTCACCAATATATAAAAGGCCACACCGGGAGCACCGGACGCAGTATACCACACTAGCCGACTCACAGGTGAAGTGTCGCCTCACCTGGAAGGACTGTCTGGGGCCCTGAATGGTGGTGAGGGAGGAAGTGTAAGGGCAGGTGTAGCACTTGTTCCGTTTACAAGGATAAGTGCCAGGAGGGAGATCGGTGGGAAGGGATGGGGGGGACGTCCACAGCTCTATCTAACTTGGCCTTTTACCTTGGAGTGATGGAGGATGAGAGGTGACCTGATAGAGGTGTATAAGATGATGAGAGGCATAGATCGTATGGATAGTCAGAGGCTTTTTCCCAGGGCTGAAATGGCTAACATGAGGAGGCATAGTTTTAAGGTGCTTGGAAGTAGGTACAATGGGGTTGTCAGAGGTAAGTTTTTTTACGCAGAGAGTGGTGGGTGCGTGGAATGGGCTGCCAGTGACGGTGGTGAAAGTGAGTACTTTTAGGAGACTGTTAGATAGGTAAATAGAGCTTAGAAAAACAGGCGGCTGTGTGGTAAGGAAATTCTAGGCAGTTACTAGAGTAGGCTTCGTGATTGGCACAGCATTGTGGGCCGAAGGGCCTGTAATTTGCTGTAGATTTCTATGTAAATTTCAAGATGTATATATTTCTCTGACATTAAATGTACCTATTGAAACCTTTGCAAAAACACCTGTTCCCAATTTATGCTCCCCAGTTCCTGCCTAACACCATTGTAATTAGCCCTTATCCAATTAAGCACTTCTCATATCATCTGCTCTAAACTTTGCCCATGGCTATCCTAAAGGTCAGAAAGTTGTAGTCACTGTCTCTGAAATGTTCGCCCACCAAGAAGTTTGCTACCTGATCAGGTTCGTTACCCATTACTAGACCCAGTATGGCCTCTCTTCTAGTCTGCTTGTCCATATACTATGTCAGGAATCCTTTCTGGACACATCTAACAAATTCTGTTCCTTCAAAACCTTTTCCACTAAGGAGACGCCAGTCAGTATTAGGGAAGCTGAAATCACCCATGACAACAGCCCTGTTATTTTTGCACCTTTCCAGATCTGCTCAACTTATCTGCTTCTCAGTGTCCTGGTGGTCACTGGGGCTCCAATGGAATACTAGAAACAGAGTGATTGCAGAAAACGTCGGAACATTACTTGCGGAAAGAGTGAGGGAGCTTGGATGAGTTATTTCGAGATGGGGAGCCTGCACTGTATGGGATGGTTAACATGGAAAATCACAAAGATAAAAGCAAATTCCAGTTGGGGCATTCCTCCATTATAGTACAAAGGCATCAGACAATATTTATTTCTGAGATGGTAAGCAATATAAACTGTGTGTTAGCTAATTGCTATTCGATGGGACTGAGTGCTGTTTCCAAAAATACTCTAGCTGATTACAGTGGGAGAGAATGTCACTGGGAACAGCCAGTCTACATAAGTTTGAAGCTGCACTTGAGACACTATATATAACAAACTAACCAGTGCAAAGAGCTGCTCCCAGGGGATGGCCTGTACTCCCTGATATATTCTCCAAGGCAAAGCATTGGAATTCATTCCCAGCAATGGAACTCTACAAGGCTGCCATGGTACTGGGTGGAGTTGGTGATGCGCTGGGCTACAGGAATTCCAGGTGGGAGAAATGTCCTTCAGGTGTGGTCATTCTCTCTGAGCTGAAAGCTCTGGGTGGATTGGAAGGGATTACAGTATCAGCCGATGAGTGGCCTGTCAGTGACAATACAGTCATGCACATAGTGACAGCAGAGACACTTGTATCAGGTAAGAATTTAATGAGAACAACTTTATGCTTGACTGAACCATCAGATCCTTATGATTAGTACCTGTTTCCCAATACACAAGGGTTACTCTTTCAGATAAACCCTCTCGCTGTTAATTTGTGGCTTTCCTTCTGATGCGCTTACTCTTACATCCCAGAAACGTGTGGATCAGTAGGTTAATTGGTCGCTGTAAATTGTCCTGGGTGTGTAGGTGATTAGTAAAATCTGGGGAAAAGGAAAGGTATTGGTTATTATCACACTTTTCACCCTATCCACACCGACCAAATCACACTGACCGAGATGGAGCTTTTCACCCTATCCACACCGACCAAATCACACTGACCGAGATGGAGCTTTTCACCCTATCCACACCGACCAAATCACACTGACCGAGATGGAGCTTTTCACCCTATCCACACCGACAGAGATGGAGCTTTTCACTCTATCCACACCGACCGAGATGGAGCTTTTCACTCTATCCACACCGACCGAGATGGAGCTTTTCACCCTATCCACACTGACCGAGATGGAGTAAGAAGCTTTGTTTGCCATTCCATACATAAGTACATCAAAGTAGTAAAAAAGAAGAAAAACACAGACCAGAATGTCACAGATGCCAAGAGTAAGATGCGGGAGGGCAAATAAATTTGAGGATCTCAGTGAGGTAGATTGGGAGATTAAGAGCTCATTGTTTATGAGAGGTCTGTTCAGGCTATTGATAGGAATGTGGGGAGGATAAAATGGGTTCAGCTAGGGTTATTATAAAAATGGGGGCTTTAGCGTAGGCTCGGTGAGCTGAAAGCCCTGTTTCTGTGACTTGATGATGAGAAAGTACTTGGATTCCTGCTGTCTCTTTTATGATGCTGGGTAAGTTCCAAATCCCTTGGCCACTAAATGACTACTTTGAAGTACAATGACTGTGTACTGAACAGCCCTTACCAGATGGCAGGGGGTCTGACATTCAGCAATGGCTCCTTGCCAGGTAGAAAGTTGTCATGCAGTGATGGGCGGTGAATTGGTGATAGGCCTTAATTCGGAGTGACCTCATTTCTCACTAGCCTACATTATAGAGGATTTCCTTCCCACCACCCTCTCATTTCCAACCCTTCACTCTCCTTTTAGGATTGTCAGACAGAGGAAGCACAGACCCAACCCCCACCCCCCAATCTAACCAGACCAGGTTTTTACATGGGCATGTTATATGAGTCAGACCTCACGGCTAATCTTCTGTTGCTTGGCTCTTGGTGTTCACTTCTGATTGGTTTGTAAGGAAGGTGGTTTGCAAGGACCTAAACAGTTTGTAAGCTTGAATGAAATAATGCACTGGACTGAACATTCCAAGGGAAGGGGGTAAAAGCTAGAAGACAAACCAGTGATCAAAGGAAGAGGGATGAGAAATTTGGGAAATACGCACAAAATGCTGAGCCCCTCCAGCATTTTGTGTGTGTTGCTTGGATACCCAGCATCTGCAGATCTTCTCTTGTTTGAGAAATTAGAGAAGTGGACAAAGCCAATGCAGTCAGACCCCTGGCATATTTTCTGCTACACTGTGGTCTAATCTGTCCCATGCTATTCTGGCATAGCTCAAATACCATCTATAAATTTGCTGACGATACAACCAGTGTTGTTAGAATCTCAAGTGGTGACGAGAAGTCGTACAGGACTGAGATATGCCAACTAGTGGAGTGGTGCCGCAGCAACAACCTGGCACTCAACGTCATTAAGACAAAAGAGCTGATTGTGGATTTCAGGAAGGGTAAGATGAAGGAACACATACCAATCCTCATAGAGGGATCAGAAGTGGAGAGAGTGAGCAGCTTCAAGTTCCTGGGTGTCAAGATCTCTGAGGATCTAACCTGGTCCCAACATATCGATGTAATCATAAAGAAGGCAAGACAGCAGCTATACTTTATTAGGAGTTTGAAGAAATTTGGCATGTCAACAAATACACTCAAAATCTTCTAAGATGTACCACAGAGAGCATTCTGACAGCCTGTATCATTGTCTGGTATGGAGGGGCTATTGCACAGGACCAAAAGAACCTGCATAAGGTTGTACTGGTCAGTTCTATCTTGGGCACTAGCCTACAAAGTACCCAGGACGTCTTTAGGGAGCAGTGTCTCAGAAAGGCAGCGTCCATTAATAAAGACATCCAGCACCCAGGGCATGCCCTTTTCTCACTATTACCATCAGGTAGGAGTTTCAGAAGCTTGAAGGCACACACTCAGCAATTCAGGAACAGCTTCTTCCCCTCTGCCATCCGATTCCTAAATGGACATTGAAGCTTTGGATACTACCTCACTTTTTTAATATATTCACATTTTTTAATTTATTCAATATATGTAATTGATATACTTGTTTATTATTTTTTTTAATGTTATTTATTATTTTTTTCTCTGCTAGGTTATGTATTGCATTGAACTGCTGCTGCTAAGTTAACAGATTTCACATTACATGCCTGTGATAATAAACCTGATCCTGATTCTGAAATAATGTTAAGTGTATGTAGAACAGGATTCCAATGTCAGGCTGATGAGTGAATGTAAATAGACAAGATGTCTCCCATTCCATTAGAGAATGCTGACCTCTACTCTTAAACATGGCCCAGTTGGCCAGTTAGCAGCTTTTCTTAAGCTTCAGATTAAGGTAGGCTAAGTGCAGAAACAGATCAAACCTCAAGAACAAACACAGATATTACCTGACTCGTCGAGTTCCTCCAGCAGTTTGCTTTTGCTCCATATTCCAGCATCTGCAGAACTCCAAGATCATGGTGATGCCAAATAGCCAGTATCTTCTCCAAATCAGGACTTTGATCAACTGATATTTGGTTAGTGAGGCAATCAAAAAATGAAGGAATGAAGCTGGAAGATGGAGCTTGAAGATCAGCTGCCATCTAATGGAATGGTAAGAGCAGACTAGGGAGACTCAGAGATCCTCTCCTGCCCCTGCTGCTTAACTTCTGAAAGATCCATCTCTCAATAAGTGCTAATGTAGACAATGAAGAAGGTCAACAACACTTATGGGGGAATCTTGATAAACTGGTTAAGTGGACTAAAGAATGGCAAATTCAATTCAGATTAAGTACAAGACATTGCTTTTTGTTTAGTCAATCAGGGCAAGGCTTTCACAGTGAACAGGATGGCTTTGAGGAGTGTGGTAGAACAAAGGGACTTACGGTATGTGGTATCACAGGTGGTTAGGGTGGTGAAGAAGGTTAGCCTTGGCCTTGATCAGTCAAGGCACTTATAGAAGCTGGAACATAATGTTGTAGTTATACAAGGTATTGGAGCAACTGTGTTTGGAATATTGTATAGAATTCTGATCTCGCTATTATAGGAAAGATGGCATTAAACTAGAAAGAGTGCACTAAAGATTTACAAGAATGTTGTGAGGACTCAAGGGCCTGAGTCAGAGGAAGAGGTTGGGGAAGCAAAGACTTTATTTCTTAGAACATAGAACAGAAGGGGTGACCGTCCCTTCCCTTCAACCATTCAATTCTTGATCCAACCACCTTTCTCTGAAAGTTCTGTATGATTTACGTCTAAGTGTTTTTTGTGAATGCTGCTCATCTGCTGCTCTGTGCTTGAGATGCTGCCCTCAAGTTCTTCACTGCACCTGTGTGTACAGAAACTTCGGCATATTTGTTTTTGACTTAGAAAAATGTACAAAATCAAGAGGGTCACGTACAATTTGAATACACACAATATTTTTCTCTGGGAAAGGGAATCAGAAACTAGAAAACATATGTTTAGGTGAGAGGAGAAAGAATTGAAAGGAACCTGAGGGGGCAACTTCTTTACATAGTGGTTGGTAAATATATAGAATGAGCTTCCAGAAGAAGTTGGGGAGGTGGGTACAATAACAATGTTTAAAGGCATGGTGGGCAAGGGTGATGTGATGGAGACCAGGAATATAAAAAAGGAGGCGAAATGCAGAGAACTTGGTGGGTTGGAGGAAGTTAGAAGTAATGAGCGAGAAGGGTTACAGAGGCTTGCACCACAATAGACCAGGCTGTTCCAAAGGGATGGAAATACCAGATTTCCATGGACTTCTGAGCCCAGACTTGATTGGATTTATCAGATTATGGTGGGAACTAGTCTCTGTGATCCCATGTCAGTTGTACTGCTTTTGGACTGGAACCAAAATTAAAGTAGAATTTATCATCATATGCTCAAGCACATGTCTGCACAGTTGTAATGAGAAACTTGCAGCAACATCACAGGAACATCGCAACAGATAAGCAGCCTTCACAAGAAAAACATAAACATAAATCATGCACAAGTTTTTTTTTACAAGAAAACACAATGAGAATAAAATAAATAAATATTTGTGCAAAGTTGTCAAAGTGATCACAGTGTTGCTGAACTCTGGTGATTAGGCTTCGCTGGTTGGTTTGAAGGGAAATGGCTGTTCTTGAACCTGGTGGGGAGCTCCAGGCTTCTGTACTTCATTCCCAAGGGTGGCTGCAAGAAGACAGCATGACCTGGATGTTGGGGAGATTTGATGTTAGATGTTGCCTTCTTGAGCCAGTGCCTCCTGTAGATATTACCAATGGTGGGGAGGGCTGTGGGCATAGTCCACTACTCTGTGCAGCTTCTTACAATCCAGTGCATGTGAATTACCATATTAGACCATCATGCCATCAGTTGGGATACTTTCAACAGTATATCTGCATGAGTGTTCAATGACAACCTGAAGCTCCTTAACTTCTTAAAGTAACGACGCTGCTGTAATTTCCTTATTATTGCACCTATATGCTGGGCCCAGGACAGCCATCAGATATGTTAACAATTTTCTCCATTGACGATTCTCCAGTGTAGAATGACACATATTAACCTCCTTCCTGTTGAAGTCAACAATCAGCTCTCTATAATTGCTGACACTGAATGAGAGGCTGTTGTGGCTGTTGTCCCATCTCACCCCAGTATGTTGATTCTTCACCACCTGTGACTTTACCAACAGCAGTAGCACCATCAGTCAATTTGAAGATAGCATTGGAGTCCCCAGTTATTCATAGAATCTTCTGACCCTTGCAGTAGAAAACATTTTGTTTCTTTTTACTTATTTTCCTTTTCTTTTACACTTTAAAAATCTATTATTCCATCACTTTCATGAGCTGAGGAGTGGTGGGGAACTGGCAGATGGAATAATGTGGCAACACTATGAAGACAACAGAAGGTGTTAGGTTTTGGGCTCAATATTAAAGGAAAGATTTGCTGACCTTGAGGAGGATACAGAGACGATTCACAAGAGTGATCCTGGGAATGAACAGCAAAGTATGACATGCATTTGGTGTCTCTGGGTGTTTACTTGTTCAAGAAGGAGGAGGGGAATCTCATTGAAATATACTAGATGCTGAAGGGTCTGTAATAAAGGGAACGTGGAGAGGATGTTTTTATTACTCAGAGGAACTAGAATCCAAAGACACAGCCTCAGAATAAAGAGACATCCCTTTAGAACTGAGATGAGGAGGAATTTCTTCAGCAAGAGGGTGGTGAATCTGTGAAATTCATTTCCACAGAGGGCTGTCTTTGGGTGTCTTTATGGCAGAGACTGTTAGTTCTTGATTGGTAAAGAAATTAAGGATTATGTACAGGAAAGGAGAATGGTGTTGAAAAAAATCAACCGTAATTAAATCATGAAGCAGACTCAGTGGGCTGAATGGCCTAATCATGGCCCTATAACTTATGGAAAAGCAGAATATTAGTTAAATGGTGTGACACTGGGCTGTACTTATCAGGGATTTAGATTCCTGAAAGTGGCAGCAAATGTAAACAGGCTGGAAAAGAAGCTGTGTGGGATGGTTACATTCATTGTCTGGTGCACAGACTATTAGAGCTTTAAGTTTATAGTTAGTTATATCCAACTAGCTATATAGTTGGAAGTTATCTCCAATTAAGTCCATCATATCCAACAATGACAGGAGGCCTGTGCCGGAGAGGATAAACTGGGACAGTTCCAGTCTCTTGTCGTTGGAAGTCTGGGTTCATTGGTACGAGTAGTCATCTCAAACTGGGCTCTCGGTTGCAGTGGATGACCATGGCATCTGTACCTTAGCATGCCCTTCGCTCTCCACCCAGTCGACCAGAGCTGACTTCACATGCTAGGACAGGCGTGTCCCTATCTCAGCAGGATATGAGGCCTGCCAGTTACTCTCACCTCGTTCAGCCTTCCTGCCGAAGTGCTACACTGAAATGTGGCTGCTGTCACATGCAAACAGCTACGTGGAGACACAGGAGCCCAAAGGTGAGTGAGCTGCCCTGGAATGGTCATGACAAGCCCTTTCACCAGAGGTGCTGGACACCCCATATACCTAAGGTTATAGTCAAGACCATCATTATATGCCATGTTATATGATGTGGGCAATCATGGATGGAAATCTGTCATTAATCCAAAGCTCTTCATAATCTTTTCTCTATCTGTGACCATGATTGTTCTTGGCATATTTTTCTACAGAAATGGTTTGCCACTGCCTCCTGGACAGTGTCTTTACAAGATAGGTGTTATCAATACCCTTCCGAGATTGTCTGTCTGGCGTCAGTGGTTGCATAACCAGGACTTGATCTACACCAACTGCACGTACTACTATCCACCACCTGCTCCTATGGCTTCACGTGACCCTGATCAGAGGGCAAAGCTAGTGCTACACCTTTCCCAAGGGTGACGTGCAGGCTAGCAGAGTGAAGGAGCACCCTACACTTCATCTGATAGAGACATATCGCCACCCCACCACCCAAAAGGTTATAGTGCAAGTCAATAAAACATTTCTGAGGTCGTAGCTGGAGTATGTCGTACAGTTCTGGTCACCACACTACAGGAAAAAGGGATTGCACTGGAGAGGGTGCAAAGGAGATCCACAGGGTTGTTGGCTGGTTTTCAGTGTTTCAAATATGAAGAGAGATTGGAGAGGGTGTAGTTATTTTCCTTGCGCAGGAAAACCTGACAGAGGTCGACAAAATGCTGAGAAACACTGATAGGCTGGATAGTGAGCCACTCCCCTTCTTCCATAAGTTTAGGGTGAGGATGAAGAAATGTAGGAAGAGTGGTTGGTGTTTGGAACTTGTTATAGAGTAATAGAGTCATAGAGAAGTACAGCACAGAATTGGGCCCTTTGGCCCATCTAGTCCATGCTGAAACCAATTATACTACTTACTTTCATTGACCAGCTCTGGGACAGTAGTCCTCCATACCCCTACCATCCATGTACCTATTCAAACTTGTCTGAAGGATTGAAATCGAGCTCACATACATCATTTGTGCTGGTGGCTCATTCCACACTCTCACAAACCTCTGAGTGAAGAAGTTTCCCCCCACATTCCCCTTAAACTTCTTACCTTTCACCCTTAAGCCATGACCTCTGGTTGTAGTTGCTCCCAACCTCAGTGGAAAAAGCCTGCTTGTATTAACCCTATCTATATCCCTCATAATTTTGTACTCCTCTATCAAATCTCCTCTTAGTCTTCTACATTCCAAAGAATACAGTCCAAACCTATTCAATCTTTCCTTAACTCAGGTCCTCTGGTCCCAGCAACATCCTTGTACATTATTTCCTCTGCACTCTTTCAAACTTGCTTACATCTTTCCTGTAGGTAGGTGATGAAAACTGTACACAATACTCCAAATTAGGCCTCACCAATGTCTTATACAATGTCAACACAACATCCCATCTCCTGTACTCAGCACATTGACTTATGAAGGCCAATGAGCCAAAAGGTTTCTTTATGATCCTATCAACCTGTGACGCCACTTTCAATGAATTATGGACCTGTGTTCCCAGATCTCTGTGTTCTACCACAATCCTCAGTACCCTACTGTTTTCTGTGTAAGACCTACTGTATTGAAGTGCAACATCTTGTACTTGTCTGCATTATATTCTATCTGCTATTGTTCAGCCCACTTTTCCAGCTGATGCAGATTTCTCTGCAAGCCATGATAGCCTTCCTCAGTGTCCACTATGCCCCCAATCTTGGTGTCTTCTGCAAATTTGCTGATCCAGTTAACCACATTATTATTCAGATCATTACTATAGATGGCAAACAATAAAGGACTCAGCACTTCTTCCTATGGAACACCACTAGTCAGAGAGGCAACCCTCTATAACTACTCTCTGGCTTCTCCCACAAAGCCAATGTCTAATCCAATTTACTATCTCACCCTGACTGCCGAGCAACTGAACCTGTTTGACCAACTTGCCATGCAGGATCTTGGTAAAGTCCACATAGACAACATCCACTGCCTTGCCTTCAACAACTTTCCTGGTAACTTCATCGACAAACTTTGTAATGTTGGTTAGACATGACCTACCATGCTGACTATCCTTAATCAGTCCATGTCTATCCAAATATCATATATCCAGACCCTTAGAATACCTTCCCACAACTGATATCAGACTCACTAGCCTATAATTTCCTTCTTCTTTAGACCCTGTTTAAAACAGTAGAACAACATTTCTGCACTTGCCTCCCCTGGGGTCTGAGGGAATATCTTGTCAGGCCCTGGGGATTTATTTACCCTGATTTGCCTCAGGGTAGCAAACACCTTATCCTCTGTAAGCTATATAGGGTCCATGAAGTTGATGCCTCTTTGCCTCACTTCTATAGACCTATAAATACAAATGCAAAGAATGCATTTAAGTTTTCATTGTCTGTTTTGTCTCCACACATGGATTATCATTCTGGTCTTCCAGAGAACCAATTTTGTCCCTTGCAATCCTTCTGCTCTTAACATATCTGTAGAATCCCTTAGGATTCTCCTTCACCTTGTCTGTTAGAGCAACCTCATGCCTTATTTTAGCCCTTGTGATTTTTTTCTTAAGTGTTCTCTTGCATTTCTTGTACTCCATAAGCTCCTACGTGTCTATACCTGCAATGCACCTCCTTTTTTCTCGTAACCAGGGCCTTAATATCTCTTGAAAAACGAAGGTTCCCTACACTTGTTAACTTTACCTTTTATTCTAATAAGCTTTGTACTCTTAAAATTTCTCTTTTGAAGGCTCACCATTTACCAAGTACACCTTTGCCAGAAAACAGGCTGTCCCAATCCACACTTGCCAAATAATTTCTGATCAAAATTTGCCTGTCTCCAATTTAGAATCGCCACCTGTAGACCAGACCTATCTTTTTGCATATTTACTTTGAAACTAATGGCATTGTGATCACCAGATGGAAAATTTTCTCCTACACCAACTTTTGATACCTGCCCTGTCTCATTCCTTACTATCAGATCCAGTATTGCAGGCTCTCTCATTGGAACTTCTGTGTACTGATGAAGGAAACTTTCCTGAACATGTTTTACACTCTCTCCCATCTAGTCCCTTTTACATTAAAGGATTCCCAGTCAATATGTGGAAAGTAAAAATCACCCACTATAACTACCTTATGTTTCTTGCAACAATCTGCGATCTCTTTACAAATTTGTTCCTTTAAATTCCCAGGATTGTGGACCCATTTATGTGGTCACACCTTTCTTATTTCTCAGTTCCACCCATAACACCTCACTAGACGAGTCCTCCAGTCTGTCCTGATGAACACTACTGTGACATTTTTCCTGACTAATAACGCCATCCCTCCTCCTTTAATTCCTCCCGCTCTGTCACATCTAAAACAACAGATCCCCAGAATTATAAAGTCCTGTCCCTCCTGCAACCAAATCTCACTGATTGCTTCAATATCATAATTCCAGGTTTTGATCCATGCCCTGAGCTCATCTGCCTTTCTCTTGATACTTCTTCCATTGAAATATACACAGCTCAGGACACTAGTTTCACCACGGTCAACCTTTTGATTCCTGACTTTGTCTGAGGTCTTACCAGCATCTGCCTCCACAACCTCTCCACTACTGTTCTGGCACTCTGGTTCCCATCACCCTGCAACTCTACTTTTAAACCCCACCATGCAGCATTAATAATTCTTCCTGCTAGGATATTAGTCCCCCTCCAGTTCAGGTGCAAACCGCCCCTTTATACAGGTCCCACCTTCCCTGGAAGACCTCACTTGGAGTATTGTGTGCAGGTTTGGGCTCCTTATTTAAGAAAGGATGTGCTGACTTTGGAGAGGGTTCAGAGAAGATTTACTAGAATTATTCCAGGAATGAGAGGGTTAACATATGAGGAACGTTTGACCACTCTTGGACTGTACTCCTTGGAGTTTAGGAGAATGAGGGGGGACCTCATAGAAACATTTTGAATGTTGAAAGGCATGGACAGAGCGGGTGTGGCAAAGTTGTTTCCCATGGTGGGGGAGTCTAGTACGAGAGGGCATGAATTAAGGATTGAAGGGCGCCCATTCAGAACAGAGATAAAAAGAATTTTTTTTAGCCAAAGGGTGGTGAATCTGTGGAATTTGTTGCCACGGGTGGCAGTGGAGGTCAAGTCTTAGGGTGTATTTAAGGCAGAGATTGATAGGTATCTGAGTAGCCAGGGCATCAAAGGTTATGGTGAGAAGGCGGGGGAGTGGGACTAAATGGGAGAATGGATCAGCTGATGATAAAATGGCGGAGCAAACACGATGGGCCGAATGGCCGACTTCTGCTCCTTTGTCTTTGTCTTATGGAAGAGAGCCCAATGATCCACAAATCTTACAGTATGTCTCCCTTCTACAGCAACTCCTTAGCCATGTGTTAAACTGTATAATCTTCCTAGTTCCAGCCTCACTAACACATGGCATGGGTAACAATCCTGAGATACAACCCTGGATACAACCTAACTGCCTGAACTCCCTGTGCAGAACCTCGTCACTCATCCTACCCATGTCATTGGTACCTATATGGACCATGACATCTGGTTGTTCACCTTCCCATTTAAGAATGCTGAGGACTTGATCCAAGATGTCCTGGACCCTGACACCCAGGAGGCAACAGGCCATATGAGAATCTCATTCCTGTTCATTCTCTAAACTAACGAATCCCCTATCACCACAGCGTGCCTCTTCTCCCCCTTCCCTCTGAGACTCAGTGCCAGAGATCTGACCATTGTGACTTTCCTCTGTTAGGTCATCCCCCCTGACAGTATCCAAAGTGATATACCTGATATTGAGGGGGGTGGCCACAAGTGTACTCTGCACTGGCTCCTTAACCCCCTTTCCTTTTCCTGACTGTCATCCAGGTTTCTATGTCCTGCACCTTGGGTGTAACTACCTCTCTAAGTGTCCTATCTATCACCCCCTCAGCTTCCCAAATAATCCGGAGTTCATCCAGTTCCAGCTCCAACTCCTTTACGCAGATTGTTAGAAGCTGCAGCTGGATGCACTTCCTGCAGTTGTAGTTGTCAGGGACACTGGAGGTCTCCCTGCATTCCTACATGAGGAGCATTCCACTATCCTGCCTGGCATCTATACTGTCATAACTGAGCAGATATAAAGAAGAGAAGGAAAAAAAACACTTTACCTAAAGCTTTTATTTTTGCTTTCTCTGACTAAAGCCTCTTCACTGAACCCTCAAAGAGATAAAGTCTCAAGATCACCACTCTGAATCTGTCTCCTCCAACAATGGCTGTTGTACTTTATTTTGCTCTTGCTAATCAGTCCAAAATGCTGATTGGTTGCTGGTCAAAGCTCAGCTGCCTTTTTCTACTCGGGCAGTGGCAGTCGCTTCTATCACCTTTGTTCTTGTACAAAGTGACGATTTTGGAGTCGCACATATCCTGTGGTATGGCTGCTTCCTTCCAGCACTGACAGAGGACCTCGTGTAAAGGTTCGAGGAGTGAGCTCTTGCAGTGTTTGAGCAGGTCTGGAGGAATCCCATCATTGCCAGGAGCTTTCCCTGGGGCCAGACTGTCAATTGCCTGGCTGAGGTCCTCAATGGTTGGTACGGAGTCGAGTTCATCCATGACTGGTAGACAGACAATCGATGGCATCAATGGCTGAGCTAACAACAACATTTTCCCTCGGATAGAGCTCAGAGTAGTGTTCTACCCAGCGTAACATCTGCTTGCTTCTATCGGTGATTATTTCACTGCTGGATGACTTCAGGGGTGCTGTCTTGCTCTGCGATGGGCCAAGGGCTTTCTTGATACCATCATACATCAATCTGATGTTGCCTGTTACAGCTGCTGTCTGAGTGTCCTCACTGAGCTGGAGCCAGTACTCATTTGCACACTGCCTTGCAGTCTGCTGCACTTTGCTTCTAGCAGCTCGAAGAGCCTGGAGTGTTTGGTCGGATGGTGAGCGCTTGTACTCTGAGAGCTGCATGCTTGGCTTCGATGACAGGAGTCACGATGTTGGACTTTGCCTCAAACCAGTCACTGCTCTTTGTGGTCTCTCTTCCATAGATAGAGAGTGCTGATTTGTGGATGCTGTCGCGAAGGTATGATCATTGTTCTGTTGTAGTATCTCCTTGTGAGGAGGTAGTCATAGCACCCTGTACTGACTTGGCAAACTGGTCAGCCTTTTCTGACTGTTTCATCTCTGTTGTGTTGATGTGAGATTTTCCAGTTTATTTGGAATGGTGAATTTTCTTCGGACATAGTTTGATCTTGCAGCATACTAAAGCATGATCCATATCGCAGTCTGCACTGTGGTATGAGCGTGTGATTAGTACAGAGTTGATGAAAGAGTGCCTGGTGATAATCGTGTCTACTTGGTGCCAGTGTTTAGACCGTGGATGTCACCATGAGACCTTGTACTGCGACTTCGTCTGAAAGTAGGAGTTAGTTACACACAGGCCATGATAGGAGCAGAACTCCAAGAGATATTGTCCATTGTCATTTATATTGACAATTCCAAAGTGGCCAAGACAAGACGGCCAGGAATCGTTATCGGCTCCCACTCTGGCGTTGAAGTCATCAAGGAGAACGAGGTGTTCATCACTGGGAGTATTCCTGACAACAGCTTTTAATTTGTCATAGAACATGTCTTTTGCCTCAGAGTTGGAGTTCAAGGTAGGGGCATACACACTGACGAGAGATACTGGGCCATGACTGGTGTGTAGGCGGAGAGTCATAAATTGTTCTTATCCATTTTCTGGTGGCTCTACCATCTGTAACAAGGAGTTCCTAACAGCAAAACCCACTCCATGCTCACAGGGCTTGCCTTGGTTCTTTCCCTGCCAGAAAAATGTGTAGTCCCTTTCCTTCAGTGTACCTGAATCTGCCAAACGTGCTTCTTGTAGGGTAGCTATTTCTACAGTACCTTGAGCCTCAGTAGCTCATTGTTAATGACCGCTGTTCTTTGTGCATCTTCAATATCCTTGAGGTTTTGGTCAAGTCCAGCTATCACTGTGTGGACATTCCAGCCATCACTGTGTGGACATTCCAGCATCCCAACTTGAAGGGAGTTGTCTTATTTGATTTGTTTTCTTTCTTGTCTGGTGCAGTAGTTACAGTCAGCTCTTCATGGAATAATTCATTATCCCCATGCACACAATAAGAAGACTGACTGTGGCAGGCCAGCACCTTATTGGCTGGGGGCTGCCCAGCTTGAGGCAGGCAGTAGCTGTCTAGTGAAATGCGATGGTCTCTCCCACTGTCGGAAGCAACCCCTGGCACCATGCTCTACGCCAACCAAGCATTATAACTTATAACCGGTAACTTTGGTCTTACTGACAATGAGTGCAAGGTTGTTGCTGCGACACCACTCAACTGGCTGGTACATCTCGCTCTTGAACGCCCTTGTCTCCATTTGAGATTCTGTCAACAATGCATTATCAGCCAGTTTATAGATGGCATTTGATCTCTACCTAGCCACACAGTCATGAGAATAGAGAGATTAAAGTAGTGGGCTAAACACACACCCCCAAGGTGTGCCAGTATTAATTTGTCAGTGAGGTGGAGATGTTATTGCAAATCTGCACTGATTGTGGTCTTTGGAATGCATCAGCTGACTGTTAGTGAACATAGAACAGTACAGCACAGTCTTCATGGTTCGTAGTTCATGGTTAGGAAGTTGAGGATCCCATTTGCAGAGGGAGCAGCAGAGGCCCAAGTTTCGTAACTTATCGATCAAGACAGTGGGAATGATTTAATAGTGTTAAATGCTGAGCTAAAGTCAATAAACAGCATCCTGACATAGGTATTTGTGTTGTTCAGGTGATCCAAGGCCACATGGAGAGCCCTTGAGATTGCCTCTGCTGTAAATCTATTGTGCCAATAGGTGAATTAAATTGAATTACATCCTTTGCATACATGAGGAGTAAAGATCTTTATGTTACTTCTTCCTCTAAATGTACAATCATAGTAATTTATAATAATTTATCATAAATAGAACAGTCAATGTAATATAGAGTACACTCAAATCAGTGTGAGTTCATCAGTCTGATGGCCCGGTGGAAGAAGCTGTTCTGGAGCCTGTTGGTCCTGGCTTTTATGCTGCGGTACCGTTTCCCGGATGGTAGCAGCTGGAATAGATTATGATTGGGGTGACTTGGGTCCCCAATGATCCCACGGGCCCTTTTTCCACACTGTCCTTGTAAATGTCCTGAATCACAGGAAGCTCACAACTACAGAAGCGCTAGGCTGTCCGCACCACTCTCTGCAGAGTCCTGTGATTGAGGGAGGTACAGTCCCCATATCAGGCAGTGATGCAACTAGTCAGGGTGCTCTCAGTTGTGCCCCTGTAGAAAGTTCTTAGGATTTGGAGGCCCATACCAAACTTCCTCAACCGTCTGGTGTGCTGGTGTTTACAGACCACGTGAGGTCCTCGGTGATGTGGATGCCGTGGAACTTAAAGCTGTTTACCCTCTCAACCCCAGATTCATTGATGTCAAAAGGGGTTAGCCCGTCTCCATTCCTCCTGTAATGCAGTAGTTCCAGGTCCTCGTTGAGGCAGGCATTCATTCTCTCTGATGCACCATCAATGACTCTCTGAGACGTGAGGCGAGATATCGGCTTTTATTGACTGGAAGAAAGAACAAGCAGCAATTGACCACCTGGAGACTGAGGGCAGGGCTCAGGCCTCAATCGCCTTTATACCGGGGTCTGTGGGAGGAGCCACGGTCAGTGGGAGGAGCCACAGGAGCAGTCAGCAGTGGGGGCATATCCAGACAGGTATATGTAGTTCACCACACTCTCTATGACCAACCTGTCAAAGCATTTCATCACTGTTGATGTCAGTGTTACTGGATGATAGTCGTTGAGGCAACTCACACTGCTTTTCTTGCAAACAGGTAGAATTGTTGCTCTTTTGAAGCAAGTGGGAACTTCTGACCTTATCAGTGAGATTTGAAAATATCTTTGAATACCCCTGCCACTTAGTTGGCCGAAGTTTTAAGAGCCTTACCAGGTACTCCATCCGGGCCGACCATTTTGCGAGGGTTCATCCTGCTGAAAGACAACATAATGTCATCCTCTGAGACAGAGATCACAGGGTCATCGGGTGCAGCAGGGATCCTTACACCTGTATTTTATTCTCATTTTCAAAGTGAGCATAAAAGGCACTAATCTCATGTGGTAGTGAAGCATCACTGACATTCATTCCAAAGTTAATTCGAAGGGGATACTAGCAGGAATGATGGCCAAATAGCAATGGCTGGAGTTTCTGGGAATAATTAGGAAACATTCGGAAGATGAAAAAGTATTATAAAAGGAGGATGAACAAAGGAAGTCAAAGAGAGCATAAAAGAAAAAGAGGAGTCATATAGCAAAAATTAGTGGGAAGTTAGAGGATTGGGAATTGTTTAAAATCCAACAGAAGGCAATTTAAAAACCATAAGGAGAGAAAAGAAGAGATATGAAGTTAAGCTAGCCAACAATGTAAAAGTGAATACAAAAAGATTTTTTTCAGATGTACAGGAATAAAAGAAGCGAGAGTAGATAATGGACCACTGGAAAATGATGCTGGTATGGTAGCAATGGGGACAAAGAAATGGCAGAGGAACTTAATAAGTATTTTGCGTCAATCTTCACTGTGGAATATACTGCGTTACACACGTGCTGCAAGTTTGAGAGTGTTGGGGGCAGAAGTGAGTGCTATTGCTATTATTAGGGAGAGGGTGCTTGGGAAGCTGAACAGTCTGAAGGTAGATAAATCACCTGGACCAGATGGGCTACACCCCAGGGTTCTGAAGGAAGTAGCTGAAAAGATTATGGAGGCATTAGTAATGATCTTTCAAGAATCACTAGATCCTGGAAATGTTCCGGAGGGCTGGAAAATTGCAAATGTCACTCCACTCTAAGAAGAGAGGGAGGCAGGAAAGAGTAAATTAAAGGCCAGTTAGTCTGACCTCTTCTTTTCACGTTTTATAATTTGGATGACGGAATCGATGGCTTTGTGGCCAAGTTTGTGGACAGTATGAAAATAGGTAGCGGGGCAGAGGCAGGTAGTGTTGAGGAAGCTGGGAGCTTGCAAAAGGACTTAGACAGATAAGGAGAATGGGCAAAGTAGCAAATGTAATATAGTAAATGGAAGTGTACGGTCATGCGTTTTGGTAAAAGGAATAAAGGTGTAGACTATTTTCTAAACAGGGATAAATTTCAAATATCAGAGATGCAAAGTGACTTGGAAATCGTTGTGCAGGATTCCCTAAAGGTTAACTTGCAGGTTGAGTCAGTGAAGCAAACACAATGTTAACATTAATTTCAAAATAAAAGCATAGATGTAATGCTGAGGCTTGATAAGGCGGTGGTCAGACCGCATGGCATATTGTGAACAGTTTTGTGCCCCTTATCTAAGAAAAGATGTGCTGGCATTAGTGAGAGTCCAGAGGAGGTTCAGAGAATGATCCTGGGAATGAAAGGGTTAATGTATGAGGCTCATTTGATGGCTAGGGGTCTGTATTTGCTGGAGTTTAGAAGATCGAGGGAGGATCTCATTGAAACCTACTGAATATTAAAAAGCCTAAATAGAGTAGATGTGGAGAAGACGTTTCCTATATTAGAGGAGCTAGGAGCAGAGGCACAGCCTCAGATAGGGGGATGTCCACAAGATGAGGAAGAATTTCTTTAGCTAGTGTGGTGAATCTGGAACTCATTGACACAGATGGCTGTGGAGGCCAATTCATTGGGTATATTTAAAGCGGAGGTTGATAGGTTCTTGATTAGTCAGGACATTAAGGTTATGGAGAGAAGGCAGGAGAATGGGGTTGAGAGGAATAATAAATCAGCCATGATGAATCTGGAACTTTCTACCCAAAAGATGAGTGGAGGCGAGGCTTGGTCAACGAGTTTATTGAAGATAGCTATCAGTAGATTTCTAGATAGTTCAGGAATGAAGGAATATGGAATGTGCTATGTTGAGGTTGATCAGCTATGATCTGGATGAATGGTAGAGCAAGCTCAGGGGGTGGGGTTGTGGGTGGAGATAGTCAACACCTGCTTCTATATCTATATTGGACTTAATGCATTTTAATGTGTTATTAGAACATAGATTATACTGTAGAATGGTCTAGCACAGAAACAGGGCCTTCAGCCATGACGGGTGTGCCAAACACAAAGCTGAATTGAACTAAATGGTACACATCCCTCCACTGCCTATCGAAGAGCCTCTTAAAGACTATTATTGTACCTACTTCTATTGTCACCCCTGTCAGCCTGTTTCAAGCACCCACCACCCTCTGTGTAAACAAAAAAAACTTGCCCCACGTATCACCTTTAAACTTTTTCCCCTCTCATTTTAAATGGATGTCCTCTAACTATTTGACATTTTAACCCTGGAATTAGAATTCAGTCTGTTTACTCTATACTTCTCATAATTTTATAAACTTCTATCAAATCTTTCATCAGCTTCTGACATTCTAGGAAAACACAACTCACATTTGTCTAACCTCTCCTTTTAGCTCAAGCCCTCTAGTCTAGACAGCATCCTGGTAAGTCTCTTCTGTACCTTTTCTAAAGTGTACAGATCCTTACTGTAATTGGGTGACCAGAAATGCACAGTGCATCTAGTGCTTCTAGTGCAGCCCAACCAAAGTTTTATACAACTGCAAATGTTTTCTTGACTTGTCCTCATTACCCCGGCAATGAAAGCAAACACCACCCTTGGGTCATAGGTCACTACAAGAGCCTTAATCTGTGCAGTATTATATCTAACACTACCTAAAAATCCAAATACTATCTTCTACTGATTCACCTAAACCATGAAAATCTGTAATAGATTTGACAAACCTTATAACCTGACATTAATATCATCCTACCTACTTGAGTTATGGATTTGGACTCAAGGATCCCTCTGTGCATCATTATTTTAGGGGTCCTGACAGAAACAATATACTGTATTTTCTCCTTACATTTGATTAATAAAAGCATGTATAATATTTAGAACTATTTAAAGTGTTGTTGATAATTTTTATGAGATCTTGGCAGACCCTTGCATTGCTGCACAGGCTGAGAGATGAGGAACAGAACATCTTGGGATGGTACTGCACTGCTCCAGGGACTGTGGCTCAGCTGCCCCTGAGGGCCCCTTGCTGCCAGCCTCTGTACAACTGGGTTCTGTTGGGATGGCTGTGGAAAGGGCATGGGGATGTGTATTTATTCAAGAATTTGTCAAAACTCTCATCACATTTTGACCTGAATTCTCAGATATCTGGTCCCTGACAGACCTCTACCGTGAGATGGTGAAGGCTTATGTTGAGATTGTTGAGCAGATACACAAACGACAGCCAGACCTAGCCACCATTGAAGGCTGCTCCCAGCTGAAGCCGGACAACTACCTTATGGGCTGGCACACACCCTTCAATAAGAAAGGTACATATGAAGCCTCAGGTGGAATGGGATGCTCCTCATGACAAAGTCAGCTCAGCCACTGACAGAGCACTGACGCCTCTTTGTTCCTTAGGCTCAGGATTTGGTGCAGCCACGAAGGCTATGTGTGTCGGTATGAGATACTGGCAGCCTGAGAAACTGGACAACCTCGTGGAAGTGAGCATTGAGTGTGGACGAATGACTCATAACCACCCCACAGGTAATCACAACATGAGGAATTACCCCATTGGTCAAGACCCACAAGTCTGATCAGATCCACTGATCGTTTCCCCTTGGGTCATCAACCTACAGGTCAATACAGATGCCATCACCCCGTCAACCCATGTAACATGGTACAGAAGTCATTGCTCCAGAGATCATCACCCCCTGGGTCATGGGTCATAGGTCACTACAAGAGCCTTAATCTGTGCAGTATTATATCTAACACTAAAAATCCAAATACTATCTTCTACTGATTCACCTAAACCATGAAAATCTGTAATAGATTTGACAAACCTTATAACCTGACATTAATACCATGAATACTTTGATCAGCATCCTATCACATTCTAAGTTCCGGCCTTACAGTCCTATTTGTGGAACCTCTCCTTGTAGTTTGACCTTCAGCTTACTCTGAG
The DNA here is from genome assembly GCF_048418815.1 of Hemitrygon akajei. Classification (NCBI taxonomy): domain Eukaryota; kingdom Metazoa; phylum Chordata; class Chondrichthyes; order Myliobatiformes; family Dasyatidae; genus Hemitrygon; species Hemitrygon akajei. The sequence continues at coordinate 95,587,636 of NC_133128.1, read as the reverse complement.
TGAAGAAATTTCATCAACCTCTGCCCTGATTGAGCAACCTATATTGTGGAACCAAGACCTTGGTTCTAGACAGCACAACCTGGAAAAAAAATCAACTGTGTCCATCCTTTAAAGCTGTGCTGGAATATATATATATATATATATATATCTCCCAATGAGATCACCTTACATTCTTACAAACTCAAGAGCGTAGGTCTAGTCTGCTTTCACTCCTCTATCACACACTCCTCTGTACTTTGGTAGGGAGACCGAACCTGTTCACAGTACTCTTACAATACAGGCCTTGCGGATTGCCTGCCATACCTATACATTACACTGAACATAGAATAGTATGGTACAGGAACAGGCCCTTCAGCCCACAGTGTCAAAGCCCACTAAACTAATCCCTTGTGCCTACACAATGTCCATATTGTTCCATTCCCTGTGCCAATCTAAGAGTCTCTTGAACACCTCTGTTGTATTTGCCTCCTCTACCACTTCAGACATGTACCGGTCTCTGTGTAAAAAAATGTGCCCCACACATCTTTGCAATTTCCCACTTCTACTTAAACGCATGCCCTCTAGTATTAGACATTTCAACACAAGGAAAAAGACACAATCTTACTGACTTTGGCCAGGTCTCCCCTTAACCTCTGCTTGGTCCAGGGAAAAACAGCCCAGGTTTGTCCTACCTCCCCTTCTCATACATGCCTTCTAATCCAGGCAGCATCCCCGTAAACCTCTTTTGCCGACTCTATCAAAGACTCAACATCCTCCCTATCAAGGGGCAAACGGAACTGAATGCAATACTGCAGATGCAGCCTAACTCAAGCTTTAATAAGCTGCAATTAACTTTCAGAGGACACCCAGATCTCTCTGAATCCCAACAGATTTCAATCCCCACCATTCCCATCTGCTTTCCCACCTTCTTTCTTTTATTCTATCCTCCATCTTCCTCTTTTCTTAGGTTCCATCACATACAGATGTTTGTCACCTTCACTTACTGTATCACCTCCCATTTCCCCTACCTGACTCCAGCTGACAACCAAACTTCTCCTGACCTAGCTCCACCTAACACTTGGTAGCTTTTATCCCATCCCTTCCCTCCAGCTTTTCATGCTGGCCATGTTCCCTCTCCTCTTTCAGTGCAGATGAAGCCCCTTTCGATGACCCCTTTCCCTCCACAGATGCTGCCTAACCCAGTGAGTTCCTCCAGCAGCTTCTTCTTCTTTTGCTCCAGATCCCAACAAAAACAGTACCTTGTGTCTCTAGATTTCAATCTCTCACCACTTAAATAAAAACCCTAGCTTTTTAAAATTCATATAAATTTCCATTAGCCATGTCCTTCCCATTGCCCTCTCTTGTTGACAAGCGTATATAACACTCTGGATGCTGGTATGGAAGTACATCTCTACCAAAGGAGGCGTAAGGCACTCCTTTCCTCCACCAGCCTGCAGATCACCCTTGGGCAAGGTGTAGCACCTGCTTAGCCCCACAATCAGGGTCACATGAAGCCATGAGAGCAGGAAGTGGATGGTCATATGAGCAGCTGGTGTATGTCACAAGTCCTGAGAATTAGTCTCAGCCCACATCAACCCAATAATTCTAAGTTGCTGTCACCAGACCAAGGTGATGTTTGATGGGCCACATATGTTCACAAGACCTGCTGAATTGTGTTGGGTTGTTTATTCCACACAAGGTGATTGAAACCAGCCTGTAGTGTTTGGTCTGAACCAGGTGCTCACTATTAATTAGACGTGAACCATGCCTGCAAAGCCTGCTTCAGGATATACTGAAACCTGAGCTGCAGTTTATTGGTAAAATCAGCTGTTGTCTCCACACACCAAACTGCTGAAGATTAAAGTCCCTAATTGGATAAGTATGGGGCTAATCTTTGTAGCTTGTAATTTGAAGCAGTAAAAAACATCTATAAGATGGTTGTGGCTTTTGAGATCTGTCAGCAAATGGCCCAGTCTGGCTTTCATTGCCTTTTAAATTAAGGAATAGAAGCCTGAGTATTTCCTATTTCACATGTGGAAGGCATTGGGAAACTGGAGTAGCAGTGCAGATGAATATGCCGACACTGCAACATCCTACATCTCCTTCTGTGAAGATGTGTGTCTTCCTGAAAGGAACAAGCCATGTTTCACCAAGGAGTTGAGGAATTTCAGATTTACAAAGGTTCATGCCTACACGTCTGGAAACAGAGAGGAATATAGCTCTGGAATACATCAGGTTAATAAAGCAACGCCAGCTTCAGGATTGAAAGCCACTTACGAGGATTGACTGCAGAGAGAGGGACTTTAGCAACGATAGCTGGGCAGCCTAGGGTTCCCTGCAAATTCTTACCAACCTCAAACAGAAGTGCTCCCAAGTCTCCCCCTCCCTTACGGTGGCCAGTCAGCTCAATCAGTTTCATAAGGATAATCAACATCTTTATGTTCTCATTTCTTCTGATCCGGATATGTTGAGCCCTACTCCCTCCTTTTCACAACCACTCCGATGTCACCATCCCTCCCTTCATCCCAGCCCCATTCACCTTCTTCAGCCTCCTGTAACTTGCTCATTCCCAATCCCACCCTATACTTCCTGTACAGCAAGAAGATACTCAGGAACTAGTTGGAAAACAGAAAATTGCAGGCCCTGATGCTGTGTCACCTGGTACTCTAAGGCACTGTGGATTAATTAGCAACTGTCTTCACTGAGATATTTAACTCCTCCCTGCAATTATGCATGTTTTTCGGCTGCTTTGAAGTTGCTACAATCATTCCAGTTCCCAAGAAAGACAGCTCACTGAATTTAATGATGTAGGCCAGTCACTCTGCCTTTAGTAGTTATCAAAACCTTTTCATGTTTGATATTAAGTCCATTACTAATGCTCTTCTTGACCTGCTGCAGTTTGTTTATAGAGAAAATCGCTCAGTTGAGGATGCAGATAACTTGTGCCTTCATTATATTCTTCAACGTTTGGACTCCCTGAACACCCATGTGAGGATCTTGTTTGTGGATTTTCACTCTGCCTTGAACACTATTATTTCAGAGTTGCTCTACAGCGAGCTAACCCAGACAGCTGTACCCTACAGTGGATTACTGACTAGGAAAAGCAATCTGTAAGTGTGGGCTCCAACTTGCCTGATTCAATGTCTGTAAACACAAGCTCTCCCCAGTGCTCTGTTCTTTCACCCCTCCTGTTCTCATTTTATACAAATGGCTGTACCTCCACAGACGTAGAAACCTAGAAAACCTACAGCACAATACAGGCCCTTCGGCCCACAAAGTTGGGCAGAACATGTCCCTACCTTAGAAATTACTAGGCTTACCCATAGCCCTCTATTTTACTAAACTCCATGTACCCATCCAAAAGTCTCTTAAAAGACCCTATCGTATCCGCCTCCACCACCGTTGCTGCCAGCCCATTCCACGCACTCACCACTCTCTGAGTAAAAAAAAACTTACCCCTGACATCTCCTCTGTACCTACTCCCCAGTACCTGAAACTCGTGTCCTCTTGTGGCAACCTTGAGAAAGCCTTGAGAAAAAGCCTCTGACAATCCACACGATCAATGCACCTTCTTATACATCTTCAATGCATCATCTTATACACCTCTATCAGATCACCTCTCATCCTCCATCACTCCAAGGAGAAAAGGCCAAGTTCACTCAACCTGTTTTCATAAGGCATGCCCCCCAATCCAGGCAACATCCTTGTAAATCTCCTCTGCACCCTTTCTATGGCTTCCACATCCCGTAGTGAGGTGACCAGAACTGAGCACAGTACTCCAAGTGGGGTCTGACCAGGGTCCTATTTAGCTGCAACATTATATCTCGGCTCCTAAATTCAATTCCACAATTGATGAAGGCCAGTACGCCATATGCCTTCTTAACCACAGAGTCAACCTGCGCAGCTGCTTTGAGCGTCCTATGGACTTGGACTTGAGACCCTTCGAAGGGCCTCGGCCCAAAACGTCGACAGTGCTTCTCCTTATAGATGCTGCCTGGCCTGCTGCGTTCCACCAGCATTTTGTGTGTGTTGCTTGAATTTCCAGCATCTGCAGATTTCCTCGTGTTCACTTCACACTTATCTGGGTTGAACTCCATCTGCCACTTCTCAACCCAGTTCTGCATCCTATCAATGTCCCGCTGTAACCTCTGACAGCCCTCCAGACTATTCACGACACCTCCAACCTTTGTGTCATCAGCAAATTTACTAACCCATCCCTCCACTTCCTCATCCAGGTCACTTATAAAAATCACAGAGTAAGGGTCCCAGAACAGATCCCTGAGGCACAGCACTGGTACAAATCTATTAAAATCCTAAGGTTTGCGGATGACATGACATCTTTAATAAGATGTGACCTGCTATCAAAGAGAGGTAGGCCATATTGCAGCGTGGTGTGCTCGTAACAACTTGGAGCTTAATACTATCAAAACAGTGGAATTGAGAGCTGATTTCCACTGACAACTCCCTACCTGTCCTCCTTGGAAATTAATGGTCAGGCTGGGACCATTCAAATTCCTTTACCAGTACAGGCTGGGACAAGCACTTCACATTCATCATGAGGAAAGCCCAGCAGAGACTATTCTTCCTATCCCAGCTTAGGAAACTTAACATCTCAGGGTGAGTCCTGATGGATTTGTACTCAGCCATCATTGACAGTGTTATGAGCACCCCTGTCACTGTTTGGTTTCCCACCGGCACCTCCGTCTCCAAGACCCCATTCCAGCGAATGGTCCACTCAGGATGATTTTTGGTTGTCAGGTGCTGATACCAAATCACCTGTTCATTGCCAAAGAGATGACAAGAGCTGAAAAAAGTTACTGCAGACTCCTAAAATAGGTGACCCCAGCAGTCACCTATTCAGCAAATTGTTATCAGGGAGACATTGCAAGTCCATAACAGCCAGGGCTACACGTCATCTCCAAAGCTCCTTTCCTGTAGCTATACAGCTTCTCAACAGAACTCACTCAGGTGTAATACCCTGACTGTCCCTGCACAACCGCCATTAAATGGTCTTTCCTGCTGTCTTTGTTCTGTTGGTAATTATTGAGTCTGTTCATATGTTCACGTTTATTTAAGTTTGATTATTGATGTTTGTACGTGACCATTTTGCTAACTCTTGCATGCTCATGGCTATTGTCTTGTAACTTGTTGGTTGCTATTGTGTTGTCTATTATGGTAATTACCCTGTGTTTCATGCTTAGCACTGAACCACAATCAATTCTGGGATGTATCACATACTGGCAATAAAGTGATTCTGATTCTGGTAATTTCAGTGCACCTTGTTATTACAGTTCAGCCAGGAAGCTAACATGGGCCGTAGAGGAGTACGGCACAGGGGGGTGTTTGGGCCCACTGTGTATGTGCTGAACATGATGTCAAGTTAAACCAAATCTCTCCTACCCGTATGTGATCCATTTCCCTCCACTCCTTGCATATTCATGTGTCTATCTACTTTAACCCCCCACCCACCACCTTTGTGTTAAATAAAAGAATGTGCCCTGTACATTTACTTTAAACCTCCACCACCACCACCACCTTTATGTTAAATGTATATTCTATTGAAAAGAATGTGCCACCCACCCACCACCATTGTATTGTCCTTGACACTGGGAAAAAGAATCTGAGGCTACATCCACACTAGACCGGATAATTTTGAAAATGCCAGTTTCATGTAAAAATAATAGGCGTCCATACCAAGTGTTTTTGAAAATACCTCTGTCCACATTAAAATGGGTATTTGGGTGAATCTCCTCCTACTGCGCATACACAGGACACATCGACAGAAAACAAGCGACATGTTTGGTGTTGAATCTCGCTGTGAAAGTCTGTGTTTGTGCAGTTACAGACTAGAAAAACTTAAAAGGAAATTGCCAAACGACAGACAGCTGTTGGGTCTCATGCAGGAGGACTTAAAACTAAAAAAAAAAAATACTGGAGCATATGGAGGCAACCGACAGGGAGTTCACAGACAGTTTGACCCGGCTGATGATGAACATTGAAAAACAGACTAACTCTGTTGCATTAATAAAGCACCTTGTTAAATGTATAAAACATGTCTGCATCAGTGTTATCTTGTATTTCCATACAATGTTACATTAGGCTGTTACACATCTATTGTCAGAGAAGTAATTGCATAAATAGGTAAACCACCTTCATACGAACAAGGACAGAAAACAGGGCAAAGTGAGTATACTTATTTATTCAGTAAGTTATGGGTCAAAGTATTTGGTGAGTACATTTCTAACACTTCTGGGTTCAGTCTCGTTGCCATCTGTTCTGAAATTGTTAGGTTGTGTGTGTGTGGGGGGGGGGGGTTGCGTTCAGGAAAACAATGAAATGCCGCGCTGCCACCAGCATCTGTTCCAGCACGTCGTGACAGCGTTTTTAAAATATCCGGTTACCCCGTCCACATTACTCTGCCCAACTGGCGTTTTCAAATTTACACACTCTGGAGGGCATTTTAGAAAAGCCCCATTTTTGGGGGAGGAAAACGTGGACGGAGGATAAAAACAAAGAGAAAAAGCTTCGGTTATGGATTTATCCGGTCTAGAGTGGACGTGGCCTGACTGGCTTCTCTACCTCTGCCTCCATCTGTTCCCTTGCATTTATTATCTGTGTTATTGCTCCCAGTTGGTCCATCTGACATTTTGAGGCATTTGAAAGTGAATGAATTCAAAAGTTTCAAAGGTACATTTAATGTCAGTAATGTATACCATATACATCCTGAAATGTTTTTTCCTCGCAACCGTCTACGAAAACAGAGGAGTGCCCCAAAGAATGAATGACAGTTAAATGTTAGAACCCCAAAGTCCCCCCCCCAGCTCGCCTGCCTCCTGTACGTAAGTGGCAGCAAGCAATGTTCCCCCCTCCTCCCACTGGCGAAAAAGCACTGCCACCACTGAGCACTCAAGTGTGCAGCAAAGACACAGACTTGCAGTACTCCAAAGAATACTCATTCACCTGGTATTCGACATACCATAGGCAGATGCGCTCTCCCTCTCCCTCTCTGTCTCCCTCGCCCTCTTCCTCTCCCTCTCTCCTCCTCTCTCCCTCTCCCCCTCTCTCCCTCTCCCCTCCCCTCCTCTCCCCTCCCCTCTCTCTCTCCCCCTCTCTCCCTCTCCCCCTCCCCTCCTCTCCCCCTCCCCTCTTTCTCCCTCTCTCCCCCTCTCTCCCTCCCGCTCTCTCCCTCTCCCCTCCCCCCCTCTCTCTCCCTAATAAGGAAGAAAGAGATGTCTCCATTTCACAGCGAGAGGGGAGACATGACAAACAACTCACTGGTTAAAATTCTGCTGCATTGCTTTTTCCCAGCTCTGTGCCCAAAGATATCGGGCCTCCTACAAAACACTGATCTCCTGCTCAGACACTGACCTCTGACCCCCCCCCCCCCCACCACCATCTCCAGAGCCAGGATATCTCAGACCTCGGAAGGCAAGCAAAGCTCTCAGGCTGAGCCTTCGGCATGCTGAATAACAGCCAGTAATAACGGTCAGTTACGAAACCCCGAGAGCGGGTCCCATTCCCGCAAAGAGTCACAGTCAGTGTGTAACTCCAGGTCAGGGTCTTCAAAAGAACCCTGAAAGGGAAAATGGAGATATTAAAGATAGAAATAGAGCTGTTTCAGGAGATGCAAGCAAAGGAATCGCCTTTGAATTGATGAAATAATGCTGCTTGCTATGGAACATTTTCAAACTCCCTTCCCACCATGGCATTTCCATGAACATACAGAGAACATTTTAACATTTACAGATCACTTTATTTGTTCCAGGGATGGATGATGGAGGTGGACATTGTACGCCAGTACTGAAGGAGAGTTGTACTCTCAGGAGAAACAATGTGTGCTCTCAGTTGAACCTGTGATGCACCATCAATAACTCTAGGAGAATGGAAGTGAACGATAGGCTTTTATTAACAGTGAAAAGGGAGCACGACGTGTCGAAGACTGAGGGAGGAGCAGTGCGCCAGTCGCCTTTATACAGGGGTCTGTGGGAGGAGCCACAGGAGCAGTCAGCAGAGGGGCGTGTCCAGACAGGTATACATAGTTTACCACAACCTGAAAGATCTCAGAGGCAAGGGAACTTTCCCTGATGACCTGGGCCACTGTTTAACACCCACCCTGCAGAAAGCCAGCCAGTGGTCATTGTTACTTCCTGTTTTCTGTTTAAAGTTTCAACACTATAATGCTGTCTGCCCTTCAAAAGTGTCTGAAATACTCAACGGGCCAGGCTGTGTCCATGGGAAGAGAAACAGACTCACAACAAAGGCTCCTCACCCTGACACATTAACACTGCCTCTCTCTCCAGAGATGCTCCCTGACCCACTCAGCATTTTAGATTGCCAACATCTGCAGGTTTGCTTTTGGTTTTCATTTCACAAGTACTTCATATGATAGAAGATTCCAAGGAAGGCAAAGGCATTGCACAAGTGCAAGTCTTTGAAGTGACTTCCACACATTTCCCTATCATTTCAATCAAGTGACAGGTTGTCAGGCCAGGCCAGGACTGGTGTCAGGAGGGGCCTCATTTTGGACTGCTCCAAGACCAGGCGTCAGCAGGGGTCTTAGATCAGTGCCAAATGGGTCCTGAGGACTTGGGGTGGATGAGGACTGGACCCTGAGGCACAGTCTACTTGGGTGGTCAACTCTGGTCTTTTCTTTGTCTCCACGTAAGTCTCCAATGTGACCATAGGGTGTCAGTGCACAGCCGGGTCAGAGATGTAGAAGTGGGCAGCAGGGCAGGACTATGGACAGGCACATACCCAATACAGCAGATTTAATTTTCCCTACTCCCCTGCGCTTTCCCCAAAAAAGATTGCCCTTTGAATAGTTATTTCTGAAACTCCTTCCAATGGCCTTCAACGTAAATCATTCCAGTTACTTGACAGTTGTAAATATACTCCAGGGCCAGTTGTGATAGACCTTGACTTTGGTTCTAAACTAGCCCTCAGCCTCACCCCGTTTCCCCTTTGGAAATTTACCAATGAATCAGTGTTGGGCTGCATGTTCCAGTCTTCTCTCCCTCTCAAACCAGGATTCCTGGGATCACTGTGCACAGCTCTGTTTGCATCGTATGCCATCCAGCGCAAGCCAGTGGTGGACTGGGGGCGGGAGATGTTGAAGGTTCTCAATGCGGCCGAGACTTACTGCAGGAAGACTATTCGCCACATGGCAGGTAAATCTTGGCTGGTTGTGCGAGAGATGAATTGTGGGTTGGCAATATGGTAAATATTTCATTATAATTAGTATCATCATCATTATTCACATGGAGATAAATACAGTGAAAAACTTTTGTTTGCGTATCATCCAGACAGATCATTCTACTCCATACATAGGCACAGTGAGGTATAACAAAAGAAAAACCGGTGCTGGTGTGCTTTCTTGGCCATAGCATGCACACGGTTGGACCAGGACAAATTGTTAAAGATGTTTTCACCTGGGAATTCAAAACTCTTAACCATCTCCACCTCAGCACCATTAATAATGATTGGGACCCATCTTCCTGAAGTCAATGAAAGCTCTTTGTTTTGGTGACACTGAGGAAAAAGTTTTCCACTAAGTTCAAGACGTACAGAAAAGCTGGATGAACTCAGCAGGTCGGGCATCATCCATTGAAAGGAGCAGTCAACGTTTCGGGTCGAGACCCTTGACTGCTCCTTTCAATGGATGCTGCCCAACCTGCTGAGTTCATCCAGCTTTTTTGTACGTCTTGATTTGACCACAGCATCTGCAGTGTACTTTGTGTTTTCCACTAAGTTTTCCATCTTTCTCGATGGCATCATGCCCAGCAGTGGATGCTCAAACTGGAGCTCTCCTCTCAGGTTTTCTGATAACTTTATCAACGAGGGTACTCAAAACAATCCCATCAGTCTCATTGCCCCTACCCTTTCTCTCATGCCTATCAATTGTCCCCTATTCTCCTGTCACCCACCCACATTAGGGGCAATTTACAATGGCAATCAGCTGCATGTGTTTGGATGTGAGAGGAAAACGGTACGGCTGGCAGAAACCTGGCACGTGACAGAGAGAACGTGCAAACTACATTCTGACAGCACTGGAGCCCTGAAGACTGGAAAGAGCACAGGGTCAGGGTCGGTGAGAATGAGGTGATTCTAGAAGAACAGGTTAAATAAACTGAGGTTTGCAAACTCATTAGAATGAAGGGCATGCAGAATGAGGGGGAAATCCCTGAGGTCAAGATTTCCCAATACACAGGTAAGGGGGAATAGGGGGAAAGAGTGCGAGGTGGGGTTGCTGAAATGGCATCTGGAAGGTATTCATACAGTGAGATCATCCAGGTCAGTGGAAAGACAAAGGTAATACAGTTGGACAGGCTGATGAACAAAGTGTATGACAGACTTGCCTTCATAGTTTGGGGCATAGAATACAAAACTTGCAAGAGTTTAGATGAGAAACAAGATGTGAAGGGGGCAGTGATAGCTGGTCCACAGGTCAACACTGTGTGAAGAAGGTTGGAAAATACTAGACCACTCTGGAGAGAAGACAACAAGGGTGGAGGCGACGACAGCTACCATCTCTGCTGATCATCAGCCATTCATTTACACTAATCTCAACCCAGTCTCATTTTAATCTGCCCACAATACTTTCAACTTTGACTATGTTTTTCCTACTCACCTTCAGACCAGTTGTCTCACACTGAAAGTGAAAAGACAAGAGTGTTTCCAGTGGTGCAAACACTAAGCAGTCATCTTTGAGAATTGCATATTGGTTCATGTACCAAAACACAATGAAAGTCTCCTGGTTCCTTGCCTTCCAAAAAAATCATTCCATAATTAAGTACATGGAAGCAGTAAAAAAGAATACAGAATAATGTTATGGTTACGGAGAAAGTGCAAGCACCATGACAAGGTAGACTGAGAGATCAAGAGTTTACGTTTATCATGTATGGGTCTGTTCAAATGTCTGATAACAGCAGGATAGACTCTGTCCTTAAGCCTGCTGGTATATGTTCTCAAGATTTTGTATCTACTGCCTGACGGGAGGAAGAAGAAGATGATTTCGAAAGAAGCCTCATATGGTAATCCAGCTTTAGTCGAGGGCAAGAATCAGAACCAGGTTTATTATCACTGACATATTATGTGAAATCTGTTGCTGTGTGGCAGCAGTACAGCACAAGGACATATAAATCTATTAATTACATTAGTAAATAGTGAAAAAAAGGAATAATGAGGTAATTTTCATGGGCCATTCAGAAATCTGATGGCACTGGGAAGGAAGCTGCACCTGAGTATGGGTCTTCAGGCTTCTGTCCCCCTCCCCAATAGTAGTAATGAGAAAAAGGTATGCACCAGATGTGAATGCCCTTAACGATGAATACCGCCTTCCTGAAGCACTGTATCTTGAAGATATCCTCAAAGTGAAGAAGCTTGTGCCTCTGATGTACCATGTATCTGGTACTGATGTACCAGTACCTGGCAAGAAAAATACTTTGATAGCTGATAGAGATTGCTTGAGAGAATGGCCACAGTAAGATGTGCCTTTTTCCTTAGAATATCAAGAAAGTTGGTTTTATTTTGAGACTAAGTGGCAGTCGTATTTGGAAGAAAGAGGAATTGCTCAGGAGGGGCAGAATACACCGAAATTTCCAAAGATCTACGATGCCGAGGAAAGAGATCAGGTTGGTTATTTTAAATTTCTCTTTCAAGGCTGTACACCCTAAATTTCTGCATGCCTAAGGAAGCAAGTTTAGATGTCAGCAGAACATCTTGGGAAGTTGCTGGTTTGTTCCCAATCTTTTTACAATTCTCCCTCACCAGGTATATGCATGTCTCAGTGTGTTGAAAATCACTGGAGGTGCTTTCTCCAGCAGACTGATCAAGCTTTGTGGTAGTCAAGGCTCAAGTGGAGATTATTTCTATTGAGTAGAATCAGAATGAAGCTCCAAAGCCTGACACAGGAAAGGAGATTGTATCAGAAAATTAGTGATGCAGCCATAAATTATCCCTAATACAGTGCTCCTATCCAATTATTTGGCATGTGTCAGAATCTCGCCAGCCTGGTTGGTTTTGGTATATTATTGTCACGTATTGAGATATTTTGAAAAGTTTAGTTTTGCATACCATCCCTACAGATGATTTCAAAATGCCAGTGCATCAAATTAGTACAAGAGAAAAGGGAAATTGGCTGACTTGTGCCATCCAGACAGATCATGCCATATATAAGACACAGGAGTAGAATTAGACCATTGAGTCTGTTCCGCTATTTCATCATAGAAGCATTGAAAACCTACAGCACAATACAGGCCCTTCGGCCCACAAAGCTGTGCCTAACATTTCCTTTGCCTAGAACTACCTAGGCTTACCCATAGCCCACTATTTTCCTAAGCTCCATGTAGCCATTCAGGAGTCTCTTAAAAGTCCTTATCATTTCTGCCTCCACCACCACCGCTGGCAGCCCATCCCATACACTCACCACTCTCTGCGTAAAAAACTTGCCCCTGATATCTCCTCTTTACCATAGAACCATAGAACATTACAGCACAGAATCAGGCCTTTTGTCCCTTCTTGGCTGTGCCAAACCATTTTTCTGCCTAGTCCCACTGATCTGCACCTGGACCATATCCCTCCATACACCTGTCCATGTACCTGTCCAAGTTCTTCTTAAATGTTAAAAGTGAGCCCGCATTTACCACTTCATCTTGCAGCTCATTCCGCACTGCCACCACTCTCTGTGTGAAGAAGCCCCCCCCCCCCCCCCAATGTTCCCTTTAAACTTTTCCCCCTTCACCCTTAACCCATGTCCTCTGGTTCTTTTCTCCCCTAGCCTCAGGGGAAAAAGCCTGCTTGCATTCACTCTATCTATACCCATCATAATTTTATATACCTCTATCAAGTCTCCCCTCATTCTTCTACACTCCAGGGAATAAAGTCCTAACCTACTCAACCTTTCTCTGTAACTCAGTTTCTCAAGTCCTGGCAACATCCTTGTAAACCTTCTCTGCACTCTTTCAACCTTATTAATATCCCTCCTGTCATTCAGTGACCAAAACTGCACACAATATTCCAAATTTGGCCTCACCAATATCTTATACAACTTCACCATAACATTCCAACTCTTATACTCAATACTTTGATTTATAAAGGCCAATGTAACAAAAGCTCTCTTTACTACCCTATCTACCTGTGATGCCACTTTTAGGGAATTTTGTATCTGTATTCCCAGACCCCTCTGTTCTACTGCACTCCTCAGTGCCCTACCATTTACCTTGTATGTTCTACCTTGGTTTGTCCTTCCAAAGTGCAATACCTTACACTTGTCTGTATTAAACTCCATCTGCCATTTTTCAGCCCATTTTTCCAGCTGGTCCAGATCCCTCTGCAAGCTTTGAAAACCTTTCTCACTGTCCACTACACCTCCAATCTTTGTATCATCAGCAAATTTGCTGATCCAATTTACCACATTGTCATCCATATCATTGATATAGATGACAAATAACAATGGACCCAGCACTGATCCCTGTGGCACACCACTAGTCACAGGCCTCCACTCAGAGAAGCAATCCTCCACTACCACTCTCTGACTTCTCCCATTGAGCCAATGTCTAATCCAATTTATTACCTCACCATGTATACCTAGTGACTGAATCTTCCTAACTAACCTCCCATGCGGGACCTTGTCAAAGGCCTTACTGAAGTCCATATAGGCAACTTCTACTGCCTTCCCTTCATCCACTTTCCTGGTAACCTCCTCAAAAAACTCTAATAGATTTGTTAAACATGACCTACCACGCACAAAGCCGTGTTGATTCTCCCTAATAAGTCCCTGTCTATCCAAATACTTGTAGATCCTATCTCTTAGTACTCCCTTCCAATAATTTACCTACTACCAACGTCAAACTTACCAGTGTATAATTTCCCGGATTACTTTTAGAGCCTTTTTTAAACAACGGAACAACATGAGCTATCCTCCAATCCTCCAGCACCTCACCCGTGGATACCGACATTTAAAATATATCTGCCAAGGCCCCTGCAATTTCAACACTAGTCTCCTTCAAGGTCTGAGGGAATACTCTGTCAGGTCCTGGAGATTTATCTACTCTGAATTGCCTCAAGATAACAAGCACCTTCTCCTCTCAATCTGTATAGGTTCCATGACCTCACTACTTGTTTGCCTTATTTCCATTGACTCCATGCCAGTTTTCTTAGTAAATACAGACACAAAAAACTCATTTAAGATCTCTCCCATTTCTTTTGGTTCCATACATAGCCGACCACTCTGATCTTCAAGAGGACCAATTTTATCCCTTACTATCCTTTTGCTTTTCATATACCTGTAGAAGCTCTTTGGATTATCCTTCACCTTGACTGCCAAAGCTACCTCATGTCTTCTTTTAGCCCTCCTGATTTCTTTCTTAAGTATTTTTTTGCACTTTTTATACTCCTCAAGCACCTTAATTGCTCCGTTTCCTATACATGTCATACATCTCTCTCTTCTTCTTTATCAGAGTTCCAATATCCCTAGAGAACCAAGGTTCCTTATTCTTATTCACTTTGCCTTTAATCCTGACAGGAACATACAAACTCTGCACTCTCTAAATTTCTCCTTTGAAGGCCTCCCACTTACCAACGACATCCTTGCCAGAGAACAACCTGTCCCAATCCACACTTTTTAGGTCCTTTCTCATTCTTCAAATTTGGCCTTTTTCCAGTTTAGAACCTCAACCTGAGAACCAGATCTATCTTTATCCATGATCAAGTTGAAACTAATGGTGTTATGGTCACTGGAACCAAAGTGTTCCCCTACAGACACTTCCGTCACCTGTCCTAACTCATTTCCTAATAGGAGATCTAATATTGCATCCTCTCTAGTCGGTACCTCTATATATTGATTTAGAAAACTTCCCTGAATACATTTTATAAACTCTAACCCATCTAGATGTTTAACAGTATGGGAGTCCCAATCAATACGTGGAAAATTAAAATCCCCTACTATCACAACTTTATGTTTCCTGCAGTTGTCTGCTATCTCTCTGCAGATTTGCTCCTCCAATTCTCGCTGACTATTGGGTGGTCTATAATACAACCCCATTAATGTGGTCATACCTTTCCTGTTTCTCAGCTCCAGCCATATGGCCTCGGTAGACAAGCCCTCTAATCTGTCCTGCCTGAGCACTGCTGTAACGTTTTCCCTTCATCCTCCACCCCACCCCCCCCCCCACCCTTCATCCCTCTGCCTCTATCACGTCTGAAACATCGGAACCCTGGAACATTAAGCTGCCAGTCCTGCCCTTCCTGTGGCCAAGTTTCACTAATGGCTACAATGTCATAATTCCACGTGTCAATCCACGCCCTCAGCTCATTAGCCTTCCCCACAATACTCCTCGCATTGAAATAGACACACCTCAGAAGATTATTACCACCACTCACAACCCTTCTATTTGTGACTTTGCTTGAAACCTTAACATCATTTATTTATTTACTACTCCCTGGCAGAATATACTACACCTTGTACCTACTCCCAAGCAGCTTAAAACTATGCCCTGTCATGTTAGCCATTTCAGCCCTGGGAAAAAGCCTCTGACTGTCCATACGATCAATACCTCTCATTATCTTATACACCTCTATCAGGTCACCTCTCATCCTTCGTCACTCCAAGGAGAGAAGGCCGAGTTCACTCAACCTATTCTCATAAGTCATGCTCCCCAATCCAGGCAACATTCTTGTAAATCTCCTCTGCACCCTTTCTATGATTTCCACATCCTTCCTGTAGTGAGGCGACCAGAACTGAGCACAGTACTCCAAGTGGGGTTTGACCAGGGTCCTATACAGCTGCAACATTCCCTCTCGGCTCTTAAACTCAATCCCATGATTGACGAAGGCCAATGTACCGTATGCCTTCTTAACCACAGAGTCAACCTGCGTAGCAGCTTTGAGCGTCCTATGGACTCGGACCCCAAGATCCCTCTGATCCTCCACACTGCCAAGAGTCTTACCATTAATACTATATTCTGCCATCATATTTGATCTACCAAAATGAACCCCTTCACACTTACCTAGGTTGAACTCCATCTGCCACTTCTCAGCCCAGTTTTGCAACCTATCAATGTCCCACTGTAACCTCTGATAGCCTCCACACTGTCCACAACACCCCCAATCTTTGTGTCATCAGCAAATTTACTAATGCATCCCTCCACTTCCTCATCCAGATTATTTATAAAAATCACAAAGAGTAAGGGTCCCAGAACACATCCCTGAGGCAAACCACTGGTGATCGACCTCCATGCAGAATATGACCCATCTACAACCACTCTTTGCCTTCTGTGGGCAAGCCAATTCTGAATCCACAAAGCAATGTCCCCTTGGCTCCCATGCCTCCTTACTTTCTCAATAAGCCTTTCACGGGGTACCTTATCAAATGCCTTGCTGAAATCCATATACACTACATCTATGGCTCTGCCTTCATCAATGTGTTTAGTCACATCCTAAAAAAATTCAGTCAGGCTCATAAGGCACGACCTGCCTTTGACAAAGCCAAGCTGAATATTCCTAATCATATCATGCCTCTCCAAATGTTCATAAATCCTGCCTCTCAGGATCTTCTCCATCAACTTACCAACCACTGAGGTAAGACTCACTGGCCTATAATTTTCTGGGCTATCTCTACTTCCTTTCTTGAATAAAGGAACAACATCCGCAACCCTCCAATCCTCCAGAACCTCTCCCGTCTCCATTGATGATGCAAAGATCATCGCCAGTGGCTCAGCAATCTCCTCCCTCACCTCCCACAGTAGCCTGAGGTACATCCCGTCCGGTCCCAGTGACTTATCCAACTTGATGCTTTCCAAAAGCTCCAGTACATCCTCTTCCTTAATATCTACATGCTCAAGCTTTTCAGTCCACTGCAAGTCATCCCTACAATCACCAAGATTCTTTTCCATAGTGAATACTGAAGCAAAGTATTCATTAAGTACCTTTGCTATCTCCTCCAGTTCCATATACACTTTTCCATTGTCACACTTGATTCGTCCTATTCTCTTGCATCTTATCCTCTTGCTCTTCACATACTTGTAGAATGCCTTGGGGTTTTCCTTAATTCTGTCTGCCAAGGCCTTCTCATGGCCCCTTCTGGCTCTCCTAATTTCACTCTTTAGCTCCTTCCTGCTAGCTTTATAATTTTCTAGATCTCTATCATTACCTAGTTCTTTGAACCTTTCATAAGTTCTTCTTTTCCTCTTCTTCATAGCTGATCCATTTCCCTCTCAACCCTAATCTCCTGCCTTCTCTCCATAACTTTTCAAGTCCTGACTAATCAAGATCCTATTAACCTCCACCTTAAAAGACGCCCAATGACCTGGCTTCCAGAACCACCTGAGGCAATGAATTTGACAGATTTATCATCCTCTGGCTAAAGAAATTTCTGCTTATCTCTGTTCAAATAGACATCCTCTTTTCTGAGGCTGTGCTCTCTGATCCTGGACTGCTCCAACCTAGGAAACATCGTCTTCACATCCACTCTATTGAGGCCTTTCAACATTCTATAGGTTTCAATGAGATCACCCCGCATTCATCTAAATTTGAATAAAGGCTCAGAGTCATCAATTGCTCCTCATGGGATAATCCTTTCATTCCTGGCATCATTCCTGTGAACCTCCTCTGAACCCTCTCCAATGTCACCATGTCCTTTCTTAAATAAGGGACTCAAAACTGCTTACAATACAATTGGTGTGGCCTCACCAGTGCTTTATAAAGTCTCAACATTACATCCTTGTTTTTATATTCTAGTCCTCACAAAATGAAGGCGAACATTGCATTTGCCTTCTTCAGCACCGACTTAATCTGTAATTTAACTTTTAGGTAATCCTGCCTGAGGACTCCCAAGTCCCCTTCACCTCAGATTTTTGGAATTTTCTCCCCATTTAGAAAATAGTTTATGCTTTAATTCTTTCTACTGAAGTGGCAGGACCATATACTCCACGCCACTGAATTGCATCTGCCACTTCTTTACCTATTCTTCTATTCTGTTTAAGTCCTTCTGCAGCCTCTTGATTCCTCAACACTGCCTGTCCCTCCACCTATCTTCTTATCATCTGCAAACAGAGCCATCAATTCCATCATCCAAATCATTGACATAAACTTAAAATGAAGTGGTTCCAACTCTGACCCCCACAGAACATCACTAGTCATGAGCAGCCAATTGAAAAGGCTCCTTATATTCCCATTCTTTGCTTCCTACCAACCAGCCAATGCACCATCCGTGCTAGTATCTTCCCTATTATACCATGGGCCCTTAACTTGCTAAGCAGCCTCATGTGCTGCACCTTGTGAATAGGCCTTCTGAAAATCCATTGATTCTTCTGTGTCTATCCTGCTTGTTATTTCTTCAAAGAATTCCAGCAGATTTGTCAGGCAAGATTTTCCCTTGAGGAATCCTGCTGACTTTGGCATATTTTATGTGCCTCCAAGTACCCAAAAACCACATCTTTTACAATTGACACTGACATCTTCCCAACCACTGAGGTCAGATTAATTGGCCTCTCTCCCTTCTTGAAGAATGAAGGGACATTTGCAATTTTCCAGTCACCTGGAACCATTCCAGAATCCATTGATTCTTGAAAGATCATTACTAGTGCTTTCACAATCTCTTCAGCTAACTCTTTCCGATTCCTGGGGTGCAGTCCATCTGGTTCAGGTGACTTATCTACCTTCAGACCTTTCAGTTTCCCAAGCACCTTCTCCCTAGTAATAGCCACTGTGCTCACTTCTGCCCCTGACATACTCAGATTTTCAGTGTTTTCTAGTGTTTTCCATAGGAAAGCCTGATATAAAATACTTGTTCAATTCACCCGCCATTTCCTTATCCCCCCCCACCCCCCGATAGCTCTCCGGCATCACTTTCCAATGGTCAGATATCTATTCTCGCCTCTCTTTTACTTTTTATATCTGAAAAAAATGTTGGTATGCTCTTTGATATTTTAAAAGGCTAGCTTCCCACCCCCCCCCCATTTCCCTCCCCATGGTCTTTTGAGTTTTCTTCTGTTGGTTTTTCAAAGTTCTTCATCCTCTAATGAGGACAATGATATAATTAAAAATGGAAAACAGAAACAGAATGCAAAATATAGTTTGAATTAATTTAAATCTTGCATAGTCCCACAACGCGAGGGAGTGAAAATCTTTGTGTTATGACTCCATCGCATTGTACAGACTTGTAAATTTATAAGTCTATTGGCTTGTAGATAGAAGCTGTAGTACCGTTTGCCAGACGGAAGCAGCTGACACAGATTATGGTCGGGATGACTGGTGTCCCCAATGATCTTCCAGGCCTTCTTTATGCACCTGCTGCTGCTGTAAATGGCCTCATTTGAGGGAAGTTCACATCCACAGATGCGCTGGGCTTTCCTTACCACTCTCTGCAGTGCCCAGTGATCAAGGACGGTGCAGTTCCCATACCAGGCAGTGATTTAACCAGTCAGGATGCTCTCAAAGGTGTCTCTGTAAAGGTCTTGGGGATTGGGGGCCCAGTCGCCTGAAGTGGAAGAGACAATGTTGTGCTTTTTTGCCACACAGCTGGTGTGTACAGTCCAGGTGAAAGTTTTGGTAATGTGTTTTCAAGACTTTGTATCCTCTGCCCAATGGGAGGGGGAGAAGAAAGAGTGACAAGCTCAGAAGACATATCTACTTCAGTTGTTCAGCATTAGTTGGCTATTTGAGGTTGGCTGTTTTGTGATGTTACGTTCCCCGTAACTGGGTGACTTACCAGCAAAGATAGAGAGGTCTGCTGAAGTCTGATGGTACTATTTTCGAACGTTTTTATTTATAAAGGGGCACAAACGTATGGTTAATACAAAACATTCAGATCATCTACGTTGTCAATACTCAATCTAAAGCACAGGTATAGTAATAATCAATCAGAAATAAGCTCTATCGTTGCCTAGGGGATAATACTGAGTCCACTGGAAATATAAAAGTCTCTCAGAAATCTGCAGGCTTTTCCGTTTGGGAACCGCTGGCATTTCACGTGTTGGAGAGAGAGATTGGTGAGAGAAAAAGGAACACTTGCCTGTTGTCTTTGCGAAGCAAATCCCTGTTGTTAGTTAAAAACGGTTTTTCCTTTGGTTTCAGCCACAGACTCCCAATCCGGAATCTAATGCACGTGGCTTCCTTCAAAATGGCTTCCCGCTCCGACGGGAAGCGCTATCGTGTCTTCTTAGCGTGTCTCCTTGGTGCGTCTGAGGGGCCGCCTCGGCAGCCCACCTTTTATCGGGACTTGCAGGGTTGTAGCTGTCAATCAGGGTGGGGTGTGGCAATCTTTCCCCATCACCCAGCCCACGTTGCCCTGAGGGTTTGCACGTAGACCAGTCCCCATTTCACAAAGGTGTCTCCAAGAGACAATGGCCATGTCCGTGGCTTTTGTCTGGCTGAGAGGCCAGACCACATTCCAAACCTTAAGGCTTCTCTCTTATTTTCCTGAGTCCAAATTCAGCACGTCGCTCTCTCTCTTGCGATTCTCACAAAGGAGGGGGCTGGGGTCATAACTCCTCCCCTCTTAAAAGTTTTTGACCAGCAGTTAAAAACAAGTTGGTACAGAGTCTCACAGGATTTTTGAATCTAACACAATACACAAGCTTTTCTTTTCACAGAGTACTACCATTATACATTCAAGTCAGTATCTAAACAGGTAACAATTACAGTGTCCCTTTCTTTAATATCTTAACATCGTGTACCGTACTAAAGTCTTGTAGCATCAAACTTCAGCTCAATAACCACCTATTTATTTATTTTCTTCAGCAACAAAACTAAGGAGGTGTGATCTTAGCTTAGGTGCATCTACAAAAGTTTATGCAAATACTAATTGTTTCGGTCGTGTTATTTCACCGGCAGGTCTCCAAAGGGGTTGTCTTTATTATTCACAGGTTTTGGCGCAAACCCGTACAACCGGCGTTGCTGTTTAAAAATGGCATTTTCTATTAACCATCGCCTTTTTTCCAGTGAGCCCCCCCCCCCCCCCGTGGGGAACTTGAGTAATTTGGCGAGGTACTCTCCCGCCTTTCCTTTCCACAAGGGTTATTCTCTTAACTCCGTGTCCCCAACCTAGTCCATCATGGGAATTTCCACCCAATTCTTTAATGTTACACAGGTAGCTAACCCTTTTGTCAAGACCATGCAGGCTGATGTGTTTCAGTTTGAACCTTTCCCTCCAGCCGCATTTAAATCTTGGCTTCCTCACAGCGCTTTCTTGAATAACAATAGTGTGTGGGGCACCTTTACATTCCAAATCAACCTGTAATCGATGCGCAGGCATCAATCTAGACTTTAATTTTTTTTCATTCGATTTGGGAACTACAGATTTACCGTTCTCCTCCACAACAACAGTTATCTCCCCATTCATAAACTCCACATTAACTCTGAACACCCCCTTCAGCACAACCATCGGGGAACTCACACTTCCCAAGGTTAACCCTTTCTTCCCCGAACCAAGTCTATCTGACCCAAAAGGACGGCCGTCTCGTCCAGCTGAGTCAAATACCTCAGACTTTTTCTGAGCTCCATGACTAGGTTCAGGACCACGTGCATCCCCATCTTGGACACACTCAAACGGGGCATTGGCCTCTTCCAGGCTTTCAATACCCGTACCCTTTTCAAATTCTAAATTCCCCTGATCCTCCCAGTTACTCTCTGGGCAACTCACTTCCGGAGTAAACTCAACCCCGCGGGCTGAAACAACCCCATCTGCCAACCCAGCAGACTTCTTCAAGGTAAGGGCATCCTTTTCATCTAGGACTGCCCTCATTTCATTATCGGGAACACCTTTAGAATTTTCAACTTCTTCAAACAGTCCTGCCAAACCAGACAGATCATCCATGTCCAACCCTGGACCTTTTAACAGCTTTATCTGTTTCTCATCTTTATTTCCTACCTCTAGGACCTTTTTCTTCGCTAAGGGCAGATCTACCTTCTCTCCCTTACCCCCTTTTACGTTACTATTCCTCATTTTACCACCCTCGAAACCCTCGTGGCACAGGGTCGGTAAAGACGTCTGGGCCAAATGAAAACTGGCCAATTTTAAACTGCTCCCGTTCTCAGCTGCCGCTGTCGACAGGCTGCGAGTGTCCGCGCATGCGGGATAGCTCGGGGACTCTATGGGCGGGGCCTCAACACGCACCGGTCGGCGGGTCATAGTCATGGCCGACCAAACTTTTCCTCCTGCTAAATCGTTCCCAAGGAGGACATCCACGTCAGTTCTCGGGAATTCTGATGGCACCCCCATTTCAACTGATCCATACACCAGCTCACAATCCAAAATGACCCTACGTAAAGACACCCTTTCTGTCCATTTTCCTATTCCTCTCAGGGCTACCTCGCCCATCGGAGGTCCAAATTGTAATACGATACGGTTAATTAATGATAGCTCCGCCCCCCGTGTCTCTCCAAATTCGTACGGGAATTGGTGGGTCCCCCTTCCTCACAGACACGGTTCCGTGTGACAGATAAATCTCCAACCCCTCGCGCTCTCTGCTTATCTGGGACCCTCTTGCCGATTTTCTGATTACCACTGCACACCCGATAGGGATCGCTGCTTTCCATCTCTCTGGATCCTTTCTCGGAGCAAAGCATTTTGATGCAATATGTCCCACCTTTCCACAATTAAAACAGGTTAAACCAGGAAATCTCCAGCTTTCTTGCCTTTCCCCCTCAACCTTACCACTAGCTCCCGGTGGGACCTCTGCCTCACTTGGCAGACTTCCTCGATCGTTCCCACGGTCTCTCTGGGAACTTTTTGGCGAGGAAAACTTTGTCTTGTGGGTTAGGG
This sequence comes from Hemitrygon akajei, assembly GCF_048418815.1. Lineage (NCBI taxonomy): Eukaryota > Metazoa > Chordata > Chondrichthyes > Myliobatiformes > Dasyatidae > Hemitrygon > Hemitrygon akajei. Next base: position 95,564,898 of record NC_133128.1, on the reverse strand, counting down.
CATATTCATCTGCGAACCTAGCAATTTCTGAGATGGACTGATTCGTCCTCTCATTCAAATACATCCGGATCTCTTCCGGAACACAACCTTTAAATTCCTCAATCAAAAATAACTCCCTGAGACGCCCATAATTCTCGGCCACCTTTTCCGCGGTGCACCAACGGTCCAAGAGCACACCCTTCTCATGGGCTAGCTCGGTATACGTTTGATTCCACCCTTTCCTTAAATTTCTGAACCTTTGTCTATACGCTTCAGGTACTAACTCGTAACCCCGGAGAATGGCCTCCTTTATTTGGTCATAATTCCCTTCCCCTTCCGGGGGCAATGCTGCATATGCCCGCTGTGCTTTCCCTCATAACACACTTTGTAACAACGCCACCCACTGCTCTCTGGGCCACTTCTGATTCACTGCCACCTTTTCAAAAAGCAGGAAATAACTATCAACATCCGTCTCCTCGAACGGGGGGACCAACCTCAACGCCCGACTAACATCAAACCCCTCCTCTCTCTCTACCCCTTGAGCTCTTCGCTCTTGCCTTCGCCTGTCCAGCTCCAATTCATGGCTCCTTTGTTTCTCTTTCTCGGTTGCTTCTAGCTCTTTTATCTGGAGCTCATGAACCCGTTTCACCTCTAATTCCTTTAGTTTGAACGCCTGCTCCCTTTCTCTCTCAGCCCGTTCCTTTTCCTTCTCAGCTGCTTCCAGCTGCTTTACTTTAAATTCATGTTCCAACCTTACTTTCTCCAACTCTAACTGATCTGTCCCACTCGCTAATCTTTTTTCGGGGATATTTTCCAAATCCTCAGCTGCAAACACCTTCTTCCCAATGTAATACTGAGTTATGACCCTTCGCACTTCCTGCTTTTTCATTGATGACCTCACCTCTGTGAGGTCTAACCCCTTCGCCAGATTTACCAAGTCTAATTTGGTAGCCGCCCCTAGCGCCCCCGGAGTCGGGTTTCTCATAAATTCATCCACGTCCATCTTTGCTGGTTTTCTGTCTGGCTACCTGCGTACCCAGATTCAAGTTTGGACTTACAGCCCGATTCACTGACCCTCCCCTTTGGTTTCAAATCCCGAGACGAGTACCCCACTTGTTACGTTCCCCGTAACTGGGTGACTTACCAGCAAAGATAGAGAGGTCCGCTGAAGTCTGATGGTACTATTTTCAAACGTTTTTATTTATAAAGGGGCACAAACGTATGGTTAATACAAAACATTCAGATCATCTACGTCGTCAATACTCAATCTAAAGCACAGGTATAGTAATAATCAATCAGAAATAAGCTCTATCGTTGCCTAGGGGATAACACTGAGTCCACTGGAAATATAAAAGTCACTCAGAAATCTGCAGGCTTTTCCGTTTGGGAACCGCTGGCATTTCACGTGTTGGAGAGAGAGATTGGTGAGAGAAAAGGGAACACTTGCCCATTGTCTTTGCGAAGCAAATCCCTGTTGTTAGTTAAAAACGGTTTTTCCTTTGGTTTCAGCCACAGACTCCCAATCCGGAATCTAATGCACGTGGCTTCCTTCAAAATGGCTTCCCGCTCTGACGGGAAGCGCTATCGTGTCTTCTTAGCGTGTCTCCTTGGTGCGTCTGAGGGGCCGCCTCGGCAGCCCACCTTTTATCGGGACTTGCAGGGTTGTAGCTGTCAATCAGGGTGGGGTGTGGCAATCTTTCCCCATCACCCAGCCCACGTTGCCCTGAGGGTTTGCACGTAGTCCAGTCCCCATTTCACAAAGGTGTCTCCAAGAGACAATGGCTATGTCCGTAGCTTTTGTCTGGCTGAGAGGCCAGACCACATTCCAAACCTTAAGGCTTCTCTCTTATTTTCCTGAGTCCAATTTCAGCACGTCGATCTCTCTCTTGCGATTCTCACAAAGGAGGGGGCTGGGGTCATAACAGTGACCAGATGTGGAATGATTGATATGTTTCAGGGTTGGAATGCTCTGCAACTATGGTGGAGGAAGTGTCTGGTCACATATCTGAAAGTAATGTTATTGGAGGCATACTCACCCAGGCGAGTGCAAAGCATGCCATCACACTCCTGCCTGGTAGATAGTGGAACAGCTTTATGGACCTAGGGGAGTTCCTCAGTGCAGGAGCTCCAGCCCCTGTAAGTCATGGTATATATTAGGCTGGTTCCAGCTGAGTGTCTGATCCATGGTGACTGCTAGAATATTCGTTGGGGAACTTGTCCTTAGTAATGTCACTGAATCTTGGGGGGGGGGGGGTGTCCATGAGAAATTCCCAAAAGTGAGAGTATGATTTTCCACTTACCAGCCCAAGATTGAGTTTAGTTGGAGGACTGGTCTGATGATTGTGTTGTAGCATGCACACAAGGAAGGTGTGGGGATATGGACATTGTGTAGGTCAGAGGGGTTAGTGTTTGGGTAATTTTGATTTGCTTTTTAGGTGGTTCAGCACAGCATTGTGGGCCAAAAAGCCTGTTCCTGTGCTACACTTTTCTAAACAATTGAAATCTTGGCCACGTGAAAATCGGCATCCATTTGATGTGTGTTCTCTATGTATTGAATCTCTGGGATAATTTGGACACTCTGTGAGAGAAGTCAGTTAGGACTTGAACTCCAAGATACCTGGTGATTATAGCAATGCCCTGGATTGCTACAGTACCTTTACTCTAGGATGCTTAGATGTTTTGGAGATTTTTTTTTGTCTGGAATGGTTCTTCCAGTTAAAATGGTGCTACTGAACATGTGCAACAGCTCTCTAGTAGTTCAAATAGCAAGAAGTCCAACAAAAAAATCACTAAAAACACCTTTTCTGAGGTAAATTGTGTTAAATTATTGCCGTAAACAATGAGGGAAGGTGAAGCAAGTTTGGAGGATGAGCCGGGCTGGTGTGTTGCAGAATCGATGCAGACGGAGTAGGCTATTCCAAGAGGAGTTCTGATGCCTGGGTGTGGGTGTGAGGTTGGATCGTGCACACAGCTGTTTTGAAGAGCTTGAGAGCGGCTTCGGCTGGGTGATGAAATCTGGGCCTGGAGCAAGTTGCTGGTCTGGACCCCGAGCCCTTTGCAGTAGTTGGGTCTTAGTGCGAGGTATAACCTGCTGTTCAGACAATTTAAATGCTGGCTTATATTGGAGGCAGGAGCTGATTTTGCTTACTCTCTGCAATGTTCACTGCTCTCTCCAGGCCATGAGAGCCTTTCATTGCAGTGGTTTCCAGGTACAATGCGAGGTACAAATCCATTATTTGGTCAATTTAAATGCCAGCCCAGATAGACCGAAAAGACAGGGTGTTGAGGTCTGAGGCGAGAGCCGATGTTTCTTGCTCTCCGTGATGGTCATCTCCATGGTGCTGAGTCTACAAAGACCGTCCCAGTTGTTGTGCTCTGTGCCCGCTAATATGATGAGCTGATAAGTAAGGCTTTGGGCCTACTCTGGGCTGCTCTGAGGACTCAGTTTGGTTCAGAATGTTGTTGTTTGCTTCAATGGTTTGCACGATTTGTGATTTTTTCCCCCCCTTTCTCTTGCACATCGTGTGTAAGTCTTTTATTGTATTTTTAAAATTGGGTTCTTTTGGGTTTCTCGCTTTGTGGCTACTGTGAGCAAGCAAATCTCAAGGTTGTATAATTTATACATTCTTCGTTAATAAAAGTACTTGCATCTTTGAATAGTTTGGGAACTGCTTTGGACTAGTTTCAGATCATTACTCTGGATTTATTTGAATTATTTTGGGATCTTTGTTTTGATTGGAAAGATGCTATTGAATTGGAAGGAGAAAGAGTGCAGAAAAGAATTGTGAGTATGTTGACTGGACTCTAGAGAAAGGTTGGGCAAGCTAGGAGATCTGTTTATTGGACTATAAGAGTCTGAAGGATATAAAACCATGAAGAGCATAGGTAGAGTGAAAGCACTTTGCCCCCAGGGTTGAGAAATCAAGAACGAGAGGGCATGAATATAAGCCAAGAGGGAAATAGGAACTTGAGATAACAACTTTTTTTTTACACAGGAATGAAGTGCTAGAGGAGAGGTTCTTGGTGTCCACAGACCCCTTGCTTAATGTACTGTCCATTAGTATAATAAAGGCCTATGCCTGCAGAAATGGTAAAGGCAAGATCGTTAAGAACATTTATAAGACACTTGGACAAGTACGTGGATTGGCAAGGTTTGGAAGGTTATGGGCCAAATGGGACTATCTTGGATGGGAATCCTTGTTGAAATGGCGTAGTAGGGTCAAAGAGTCTGCTTCTGGGCCAGGAGGCTCTCCGACTTACTGAGTCTAGATTTGGTTCTGCTTTGCACAAGTTCTTTCATCTTTAGTTGGTCAGCATTAGTTTAATTGTGTGTGATTGTGTGAAAATTAGGTCAGACAGATGTGCTTGGAGGGGATGGAGGATAATAAATTGTATAAAGTATGAATGACTCACATGTTGTCAAACTAACCCCTCAAAGGTCTACAGGGAATGGAGCTCTGAGGGCGTGGGCGGACGAAGAGGTCATGATGCGCCAATGATCGCCTATGATGCCCTCCTCTCCGTTGGCAACAACTGGACAGAACTGTGTAACCATGCCATGTTCCATGGAGGTAAGAACATAGAAATCAACAGCACATTACAGGCTGTTCGGCCCACAATGTTGTGCCAATCGTGTAACCTGCTCTAGAAACTGCCTAGAATTTCCTTACCGCATAATCCCCTATTTCTCTAAGCTCCATGTACCTATCGAAGAGTCTCTTAAAAAGACCAGATTGTAACCGCCTCTACCACCATCATTGTCAGTGCATTCCATGCCCCACCACTGTAATGAAAGGCTCTGGAACCCTGGAGAGAGTAGTGAACATCACGGAGAGTGAGCAAAATTGGCTCTCGCCTTCGATCTAGGCCTGCGTTTAAATTGTCTAAACAGTAGATCTATTTAACTAATTTTGTGAGTTCTAAAACCAATTGGCTGCACCCATGATGATTAAAGGGGGTGAATACTTATGCAATCAATTATTTTATGTTTTATATTTGCAAGTAATTTAGATCACTTTATAGAGATCTGTTTTCACTTTGAACAAAAGAAATTAAATCCACTGTGATTCAGTGTTGTAAAAGAATAAAACATGAAAACATTCGGGGAGGGGCGGTGAATGCTTTTTGTAGGCTCTGTATGGAACAGAATGAGGCCCTTTGGCCTATCACATCTGTTCCACCATTTCATCATTGCTGATTCACTTTTTCCTCTCAGCCGCAATCTCTTGCCTTCTCCCCATATCCCTTCATGCCCCGACTAATCAAGAATCTATCAAGCAACACACACAAAATGCTGGTGGAACACAGCAGGCCAGGCAGCATCTATAAGGAAAAGCACTGTCTATGTTTCGGGCTGAGACCCTTCGTCAGGACTAACTGAAAGGAAAGATAGTAAGAGATTTGAAAGTAGGAGGGGGAGGGGAAAATGCGAAATGATAGGAGAAGACCGGAGGGGGTGGGATGAAGCTGAGAGCCAGAAAGGTGATAGGCAAAAGGGATTCAGAGCTAGAGAAGGGAAAGGATCATGGGACGGGAGGCCTAGGGAGAAAGAAAGGGGAGGGGAGCACCAGAGGGAGATGGAGAACAGGCAGAGTGATGGGCAGAAAGAGAGTGAATGAGTGAGTAAGTAAGTAAATAAATAAATAAATAAATAGATGGATAAGGATGGGGGGGGGGGGGGAAGCTAACCATATCAGGGATGGGGTAAGAAGGGGAGGAGGGGCATTAATGGAAGTTAGAAAAGTCATTGTTCATGCCATCAGGTTGGAGGCTACCCAGCCGGTATATAAGGTGTTGTTCCTCCAACCTGAGTGTGGCTTCATCTTGACAGTAAAGGAGGCCATGGATAGACATATCAGAATGGGAATGGGACGTGGAATTAAAATGTGTGGCCACTGGGAGATCCTGCTTTTTCTGGCGGACCGAGCATAGGTGTTCAGCAAAACGGTCTCCCAGTCTGCGTCGGGTCTCACCAATATATAAAAGGCCACACCGGGAGCACCGGACGCAGTATACCACACCAGCCGACTCACAGGTGAAGTGTCGCCTCACTTGGAAGGACTGTCTGGGGCCCTGAATGGTGGTGAGGGAGGAAGTGTAAGGGCAGGTGTAGCACTTGTTCTGCTTACGAGGATAAGTGCCAGGAGGGAGATTGGTGGGAAGGGAGGGGGAGGACGAATGGACGTGGGAGCGATCCCTGCAAAAAGCAGAAAGGGGGGGGAGGGAAAGATGTGCTAGAATCTATCAACCTTGGCCTTAAATATACATAAAGATTTGGCTTCCACAGTTGCCAGTGGCAGAAAAATTCCTCAGATTCAACACTCTCTGGATAAAGAAATATCTTCTCATTTCTGTTCTAAAAGGACATCCCTTTTTTCTGAGGCTGTGTTCCCTGGTCTTAGACTCTCCCACCATAGGAAACATCCTCTCCACATCCACTCTATCAAGGCCTTTCACCACTCGATGGGTTTCAATGAAGTTACTCCTCATTCTTCTGAATTCCAGTGAAATCAGATCCAGAGTTATCAGACGCTCTTCATATGACAAGCCATTCAATCCTGGAATCATTTTTGTGGAACTCCTTCAAACCCTCCTCAGTTTGAGCACATCCTTTCTTAGATATGGGCCCAAACCTGCTCACAATACTCCAAGTGAGGCCTCATCACTTCTTTATAAAGCCTCAACATTGCTTCCTTTTTAGTCCTCTTGAAATGAATGCTAACATCATATTTGCCTTCCTCACCACAGGCTCAACCTGCAAATTAACCTTTAGGGAATCTTGTACAAGGACTCCCAAGTCCTTTTGCACCTCAGATTTTTGTATTTTCTCTTCATTTAGAAAATAGTTGACCCTTTTATTTCTTCTGCCAAAGTGCAGGACCATGCACCTCCCAACACTGTATTCCATCTGCCACTTCTTTGCCCGATCTTTAAAACTGTCTACGTCATTCTGTAGCCTCTCTACTTCCTCAAAACTACCTGTGCTTCCACCTATCTTCATATAGTCTGCAAATTTTGCAACAAAGCCATCAATTCTGTCATCCAAATCATTGACATAACGTAAAAAGAATCGGTTCCAACACAGACTCCTGTGGAACACCACTTCACACCACTTCCAGAAAAGGCTCCCTTTATTCCCACTTTTTGCCTCCTGCCAATCAGCCACTGCTTTATCCATGCTAAAATCTTTCCTGTAACACCATGGGCTCATGACTTTAGTTGCTGTGGTAATGTAATGGTTGTTTCTATTTCAGCCTCTTTTGTATGTTATACAGTCACCCATCACGAAACAGGACCGTCAATGACATATCGTATTTCTCCACATTCTTCTCCTCCAACCCCCCACATATCGGTGGTAATTTATAGTTGTTAATTAACCAGCCCACCTCTATGGGATGTGGAAGGAAACTAGAACACCCAGGGGAAACCCACGCTGTCACAGGGAAGACGTGCAAACTCCACACGGAAAGTTCTCACACTGGAGGTAATGTTCAAACCTGGGTCTCAGGAGCCAAGAAGCAGCAGGACCACCTGCTTCAGCATGAGCAGACCTGAGCCTCAGGTGTCTGCAAGATGGTCAGAGACACAAGCGAATACAGATTCTGGAATTTGGAGCAGCAATCTGCAGGGGAAGGTCCATGGGAGGAAGGGAATTATCAGTCTTCAGGGTGAAATCTTGTGTTAGAAAGGGAATTATGAATGATTCAGGTTGAAACCCTGTACGGGGAGTCTGTACAGCATTAAAGTTGGATATGCCCCAAGGTCTGACGGCATATATCCCACAATATTAAAAGAAGCAAGTGAGGAGATTGCTGGGACTTTGACAAAGATCTTTTGTGTCCTCACTAGCAACAGGCAAGGTGTTGATGGACTGGGAAATAGCCAATATTGTTCCTTTGTTCAAGGAAGGAAGTAGGGATAATCCGGGTATTCACATAGAAGGAAGTTATTGTAAAGGATAGTGATGAATAGGCATCGTGCACATTGGAATGACATGGCCTACTTAGAGTTGTTAGCATAGCTCTGTGCAGGACAGGGCATGCTTTACAAACTTAATCAAGTTCTTTGAGCAGCTGACAAAGGGGCCTGATGGAGGCAAGTCACACTGTCTTCATGGACTTTACTAAGTCATTTGATAAGATCTGCATGATATGTTGATTCAGAAAATAAAGATGTATGGGATCCAGAATGAATTGCAAGTTTGGTTTCAGAACTGCTTTGCCTAGAGAAGGCAGAGAGTAGGGGTGGAAATACTATTATTCTGACTTGTGGGGTTCTCCAAGCATTGGTGCTGGTGTTGTTTGTGATATATACCAATGATTTGCGTGGAAGTGTAAAAGCCTGGAGTAGGAAGATTGCAATTGGAACAGTAGTTAACAGCGTAAAGAACTATGAAAGATTACAGATACATATGGGCAGAGAGGTGGCAGATGGAGTTTAACCTGGGCAAGCATGAGTTGTAGAACTCTGGGAGTGCAAATAAAGGGACAAAATATATAGTTAATGGTAGACCTCTGAATAGCATTGAGATACAGAGTGATCTGGGGTCCAGGCCCATAGTTCACTGATAAAGTGGTAAAGAAGACATATGGCATATGCTGCCTTCATTGGTGGGAGTGCTGAGTGTAAGAATAAGGAATTCATGTTTAACAACATAAAACTTTATGCATCCCACTACAGGAAGGACATGGGACCTTTGGAAAGGGTACAGAAGAGGTTTGCCAGGATGCTGCCTCGATTAGAGGGTATGGGCTATGAAGAAAGCTTGGACAAAGGTGTACTCTTTAGAACATGGGAAGCTGAGGGGATATTTGATGGAGTTACTTAAAATTATGACAGGCATATAGTCACAAAGGAGACAGTTATAATATTGCCTAATACCAAACATTAGGCAACATGTTTTTAAGATTAGGAGGGGGGAGTTTAGAGGTGATATGAGTAGGAAGTGCCTGGGATGGTTTCCCACGATTGCTAGTGGAAGCAGGCAGCTTGGTGGAGTTTAGGATAGGTCTTGTTCAAGGCTGGAGCCTGAGCTGGAGGTTGCACAATCAGCATTTTGAAGGTGTCCAAGATCGTTGGAACCTGCTTTGATGGCAGTTCTGAATCTGCTTGGGATCATTAGAACTATTGAGGCTGCTGAGGTGCAGTTTAAAAGGCCTAGACACATGAATTTTAAGTGAATGGATGGATACGAGTGATGTATCACTCAGAGCACTGAGTGCAGTCTGACCGAAGGAGAGATCGCTCAGGGGAGTGCTCAGACTGAAGATGTAGGGGAGAAGGAAGAAAGAGATAATAAAGTTGTTTGCACCATTAGGAATAAACAGAGAGTAAAAGGTGAAGAGTTTCTTAAATGCATCTATTTTAATGCTCGGAGCATTGTAAGAAAGGTGGATGAGCTTAGAGAATGGATTAATACCTGTAAATATGATGATGTAGCTATTAGTGAAACATTGTTGCAGGAAGGGTGTGATTGGCAACTAAATATTCCTGGATTTCATTGCTTCAGGTGTGATAGAATTGGAGGGGCAAGAGGGGGAGGTGTTGCATTGCTTGTCAGAGAAAATATGACAGCAGTTCTTTGGCAGGATAGGTTAGAGGGCTCATCTAGGGAGACTATTTGGGTGGAATTGAGGAATGGGAAAGGTGTAGTAACACTTATAGGGGTGTATTATAGACCACCTAATGGGGAGCGAGAATTGGAGGAGCAAGTTTGTAGGGAGATAGCAGATATTTGTAGTAAGCACAGGGTTATGATTGTGGGAGATTTTAATTTTCCACACAGACTGGGAAGCCCATACTGTAAAAGGGCTGGGTGGTTTGGAGTTTGTAAAATGTGTGCAGGATAGTTTTTTGCAGCAATACATAGAGGTACCAACTAGAGAAGGGGCAGTGTTGGATCTTCTGTCAGGGAATGAAATAGGTCAGGTGATGGAGGTACGTGTTGGGGAGCACTTCGGGTCCAGTGATCGCAATGCCATTAGTTTCAATATAATTATGGAGAAGGATAGGACTGGACCCAGGATAGAGATTTTTGATTGGAGAAAGGCTAACTTTGAGGAGAAGCAAAAGGATTTAGAAGGAGTGGTTTGGGACAATTTGTTTTATGGGAAGGATGTAATAGAGAAATGGAGGTCATTTAAAGGTGAAATTTTGAGGGTACAGAATCTTTATGTTCCTGTTAGGTTGAAAGGAAAGGTTAAAAGTTTGAAAGAGCCATGGTTTTCAAGGGATATTGGAAACTTGGTTTGGAAAAAGAGGGAGATCTACAATAAATATAGGCAGCATGGAGTAAATGAGGTACTTGAGGAATGTAAAGAATGTAAAAAGAATCTTAAGAAAGAAATTAGAAAAGCTAAAAGAAGATATGAGGTTGCTTTGGCAAGTAAGGTGAAAATAAATCCAAAGGGTTTCTACAGTTATATTAATAGCAAAAGGATAAAATTGGTCCCTTAGAGAATCAGGGTGGACAGCTATGTGCGGAGCCAAAAGAGATGGGGGAGATTTTGAATAATTTCTTTTCTTCGGTATTCACTAAGGAGAAGGATATTGAATTGTGTAAGATAAGGGAAACAAGTAGAGTAGTTATGGGAACTATGATGATTAAAGAAGAGGAGGTACTGGTGCTTTTAAAGAATATAAAAGTGGATAAATCTCCGCTACTGACAGGAAATTCCCTAGGACCTTGAGGGAAGTTAGTGTAGAAATAGCAGGGGCTCTGACAGAAATACTTCAAATGTCATTAGAAATGGGGATGGTGCCGGAGGATTGGCGTATTGCTCATGTTGTTCCATTGTTTAAAAAGGGTTCTAAGAGTAAACCTAGCAATTATCGACCTGTAAGTTTGACGTCAGTGGTGGGTAAATTAATGGAAAGTATTCTTAGAGATGGTATATATAATTATCTGGATAGACAGGGTCTGATTAGGAGCAGTCAACATGGATTTGTGCATGGAAGATCATGTTTGACAAATCTTATTGAATTTTTTGAAGAGGTTACTAGGAAAGTTGACGAGGGTAAATCAGTGGATGTTGTCTGTATGGACTTCAGTAAGGCCTTTGACAAGGTTCCACACGGAAGGTTAGTTAGGAAGTTTCAATCGTTAGGTATTAATATTGAAGTAGTAAAATGGGGTCAATAGTGGCTGGATGGGGGATGCCAGAGAGTAGTGGTGGATAACTGTTTGTCAGGTTGGAGGTCGATGACTAGTGGTGTGCCTCAGGGATCTGTACTGGGTCCAATGTTGTTTGTCATATACATTAATGATCTGGATAATGGGGCGGTAAACTAGATTAGTAAGTATGCAGATGATACTAAGATAGGTGGTGTTGTGGATAATGAAGTAGGTTTTCAAAGCTTGCAGAGAGATTTAGGCCAGTTAGAAGAGTGGGCTGAAAGATGGCAGATGGAGTTTAATGCTGATAAGTGTGAGGTGCTACATTTTGGTAGGAATAATCCAAATAGGACATACATGGTAAATGGTAGGGCATTGAGGTGGAATCTCATGTGGATAGGGTGGTGAAGAAAGTTTTTGGTATGTTGGCCTTTATAAATCAGAGATTTAGGAGTATAGGAGTTGGGATGTAATGTTAAAATTGTACAAGGTGTTGGTGAGGCCAAATTTGGAGTATTTTGTACAGTTCTGGTCACTGAATTATAGGAAAGATATCAACAAAATAGACAGAGTACAGAGGAGATTTACTAGAATGTTACCTGGGTTTCAGCACCTAAGTTACAGGGAAAGGTTGAACAAGTTAGGTCTTTATTCTTTGGAGCATAGAAGGTTGAGGGGGGACTTGATAGAGGTATTTAAAATTATGAGGGGTATAGATAGAGTTGACGTCGATAGGCTTTTTCCATTGAGAGTAGGGGAGATTCAAACAAGAGGACATGAGTTGAGAGTTAGGGGGCAAAAGTTTAAGGGTAACACGAGGGGGAATTTCTTTACTCAGAGAGTGGTAGCTGTGTGGAATGAGTTTCCAGTAGAAGTGGTAGAGGCAGGTTCAATATTGTCATTTAAAGTAAAATTGGATAAGAATATGGACAGGAAAGGAATGGAGGGTTATGGGCTGAGTGCGGGTCAGTGGGACTAGGTGAGAGTAAGCGTTCGGCACGGACTAGAAGGGCCAAGATGGCCTGTTTCTGTGCTGTAATTGTTATATAGTTATATGTACAGGGGAAGGGCATTTCGTATAAATTGGCCGTCAGATTGGCACAGTATTGAGGGTTGACCTGGCCTGTCCAGTGCTGTACTATTCTTTGTTCTTAGTTCTGTTGTTTCTTTGCTCAATTGTCAATATGCATGTCATGGTAGGACCAATGCCTCACAAACTTTAGAGACCTGGATTCAGTCCTGGCCTTGAATGCTGTCTGTGTGGAGTCTGCATGTTCTCCTTGTGACTGTGTGAGATCCCCCTGATGCCCTTGCACTAAGAGAAAGCAGAAGTTAATTGGCCGCTGTAAACTTACCATGTGTAACTGGGTGGTGGGAGAACCAGGGGGCAGTTGAAGGGATTGTGTGGGATCATTTTGGAGGGCTAAAGTGGAGTACAGAGTGGGACTGATGGTCTTGAGGTCCTGGAATCGGAATAGGTTCAATGTCTGGAGTCACAGTAAGGACAGTTCATATCATTGGCTCTTCTCAACCCCTCCCCCACCTGCCCTATCCCAAAACAGCCTCTCCACTGCAGAAGGCACGCATCAACTGTGAGTTGTATGCACAACGCCCACACAACAGGTTGAGAGCCAAAGTCCTAACCAACTTGTTACTTCATGCCAACAGGTCTGAGTGGAGCCACGGGCTCAATCGCTGGCTGTCTCTATGGCTTGCTCTTCGGAATGACGAACGTTCCCAAGGGACTGTACCAGAACCTGGAGTTTAGGGAGAAGCTGGAAGAAGTTGCAGCCAAATTGCACAAAGCAGCAAATGAGGGTGAAACAGTCTGACCAATCAAAGGGAATGGGGATAGGGGATCAGAAAAAGCGAGACATTTAAAAACTCTGCCATTACCACTTCTCTCAGTTGATTTCATGCTCCACCTTCATCATCTCCCTCCAAATTCCATCGTCTTTAGCCCTTTGACACCTCCACACATCAACTCCCAGCCTCTGTCACTATTCCCACTCTGCCCTCCCACATCAGTCTGTTGCCACTCTTCCTTAACTGGATCTACCCATCCCTTCCCTCCACTGCTCTATACTGGCTCTCTCCCCTCTATCTATCAGTGCGGATGAAGGGTCTCTCTCTATCTGATATCTGGACTATTCATTTCCCTTCACAGGTATTGCTTGATGCCCACATCTTGTGTGTTGCTCCAGATTCCAGTGCCTGCAATCTCTTGTATCAACGTTTAAAACAGGTTCTCAACCTGACCCCTTGGTTAATGATAAGGGTCCTTAGCATAAAAAACACTGGGAATCCCTGATTTAATATGTATATGATATAGAGTCATACAGAACAGATATAGACTCTGTGTTTGCTCACCATCAATCATGTTTTGATGGTCTAAAGGCAGTGTACAGAAACTGGTGTTCCTCCAACATCATGGTACCAGTCCGCTCCTCACTGACAAAGGCAGCATTGTCCAACACTGGGCAGACCATTTCCACCAGGATTGAACCTCAGTCTCTGGAACTGTGGCTCTACCAGCTGTGCCACACAATTTTAATTATTTCCAGAATCCTCCTTTCACTTACAAATCTGCTTTACTAATAATAAGTGCTACTTTAAATAGTAGAAACATACAATCGAGAAGCTGCAGTTTTAAGTGTGCCAGCTTACAATGTGAAGTGTACGGCTACCCACTGGGCTTTGCCGGAAGCTCAGCAGCTGTGACGTGCCGTCTGGAAACCCTGCTGCATGCTCACTGAAGTTGCAGCAAAGGCAAACCCTTTATAACATAACACCCATTACGTGCACTGTGTGGTGGCCTATACCATAACACTGACACTGCAGTGGCTGATTAAACTAACACTGCTTTATAGCTTCGCAATATTCCCCTTTTCAATACATAGTACGTACACTGTACACACCTAACAGCCAATTGTATTTTACAGTATAATGCTTGTATATGTCTGAACTAAACAACAGACATTATTCTGAAGCGACCATAAGACATAGAAGCAAATCAGGCCATTCAACCCCTCAAATCCCACTTGGAGTTCTGTGCTCAGTTCTGGTCACCTGACTACAGGAAGGATGTGGAAGCCATAGAAAGGGTGCAGAGGAGATTTACAAGGATGTTGCCTGGATTGGGGAGCATGCCTTATGAGAATAGGTTGAGTGAACTCGGCCTTTTCTCCTTGGAGTGACGAAGGATGAGGGGTGACCTGATAGAGGTGTCAAGATGATGAGAGGCATTGATCATTTGGATAGTCAGAGGCTTTCTCCCAGGGCTGATATGATTGCCATGGGTTTAAGGTGCTGGGGAGTAGGTACAGAGGAGATGTCAGGGGTAGTTTTTTAACAGAGTGGTGAGTGCATGGAATGGGCTGCCAGCAACGGTAGAGGAGACGGATATGATAGGGTCTTTTAACAGACTTTTAGATAGGTGCTGGAGCTTAGTAAAATAGAGGGCTATAGGTAACCCTAGTAATTTCTAAGATAGGGACATGTTCGGCACAACTTTGTGGGCCGAAGGGCCTGTATTGTGCTGTAGATTTTCCATGTTTCTATGAATCCATACCACAATCAGTCATGGCTGATATTTTATTTCTCTTTTTTAACCCCATTCTCTTGCATTCTTTTCTAACCCTCAAGCCCTTTATCACCCAAGAACCTTTGATGCCCTTACTAAACAGCAACCTATCAACCTCCGCTTTAAATATACGCAATGGCTTAGCCTCCACAGCCAAATGTGGCAATGAATTCAATAAATTCACCACCCTCAGGCTAAAGAAATTCCTACTTAGCCCTGTTCTATAAAGAGGCCATTGTATTATGAGACTGTGCCCTCCAGTCCTGGACACTCCCACTACTGGAAACATCCTCTGCATACTAACATCTTCTGTATTAAGTTTGGTATGATTCTACCTCATTCTAAACTCCAGCAAGTACAGACCCAGAGCCATCAAATGTTCCTTATTTAAAGCACAAAGTAAAATTTACTATCAGAGTACATACAGGTCAGCACATACAACCCTGAGATACTTTTTCCTGCGGGCATTCTCTGCAAATCTATAGAACAGTGACTGTAAACAGGATCAATGAAAGAGCAAGAGCACCCTGCAAATGCAAATATAAATAAATAGCAATAAATAATGAACATGAAATAACAAGAGTCCTTAAAGTGAGATCATTGGTTGTGGGAGCATCTCAATAGATGAGTGTTGTTATCCTCTTTTGTTTAAGAGCCTGATGGTTGAAGGTAGTAACTGCTCTTGAACCTGGTGGTGTGAGTCCTGAGACACTGGTACACTCTTCCTGGTGGTGTGAGTCCTGAGACACTGGTACACTCTGCCTGGTGGTGCGAGTCCTGAGACACTGGTACACTCTTCCTGGTGGTGCGAGTCCTGAGACACTGGTACACTCTTCCTGGTGGTGCGAGTCCTGAGACACTGGTACACTCTGCCTGGTGGTGCGAGTCCTGAGACACTGGTACACTCTTCCTGGTGGTGCGAGTCCTGAGACACTGGTACACTCTTCCTGGTGGTGCGAGTCCTGAGACACTGGTACACTCTGCCTGGTGGCTGCAGCAAGAGAAGAGCACGGCCTGGGTGGTGACAATCTTTGATGACGATGCTGCTTTTCTACGGCAATGTTTCATGTAGATGTGCTCAATGGTTGGGAGGGCTTTACTTGTGATGTACTGGGCCGAATCCACTACGTTTTGCAGGATTTTCCGCTCAAAGGCATTGGTGTTCCCGTACTAGACGACAATACAGCAAGTCAATACATTTTCCTGCACATATATATATAGAAGTTTGCCAAGGTTTTTGATGCAATGCAGCATCTCCGCAGACTCCTGAGGAAGTAGAGGTGCTGTCATGCTTTCTTTGCAATTATATGATGTGTCCATGAAAGATCCTCTGAGACAGTGACACCTAGGAATTTACAGTTACTGACCCTCTCCAGCCCTGATCACTGGCTCATGGATCTCTGGTTTCCCTCTCCTGAAGTCTACAATCAGTTCCGTGGTCTTGCTGACACTGAGTGAGAGATTGTTGTTATGACACCACACAGCCACATTTTCAGCCTCCCTCGTGAATGCTGATACATCATCACCTCAGATATGGCCCACAACAGTGGTGTCATCAGCGAACTTGTATATGGTGTTGGAGCTGTATTTAGCCACATGGTCATAGGTGTAAAGTGAATGGAGCAGGGCTCTAAGCACACAGCCCTGTGGTGCACCTGTGCTGATATTTTTCCCAGGATCCAATAGCACAACCCTTTTACTCCTCGAGTCATTCTCCTGAGCCTACACAGGACACTGTCCAATGCCAGCATATCGAATCTTACCTATGGGGCCTAACCCTGCTCACAATAGTCGGTGTGGTCTGACCAAAATCTCATAAAGCCTCATAAAGTTGCATTTGCCTTCCTTGCTACTGACTCAGCCTGCAAGTTAACCTTTAGACAACCCTGTACATGGACTCCCAAATCACTCTGCACCTCTGATTCCTGAATTTGCACACCATTAGGAAAATAATCTACACCTTTATTCCTTTTACCGAAGGGCATAACCTTACACTTCCCTATATTGTATTCTATCTGCCACATTTTGCCATTCTCCTAATCTGAACAAATCCTTCTGTAGACTCCCTGTTTCCTCACACTACCTTCCCCTCCACCTATCTTTGTAACATCTGTAAATTTAGCCTGAAAACCATCAATTCCGTCATGCAAATCAGTAACATGAGAAGTAGTGGACCTAACACTGACCCTTCCAGAAAGCCACTAGCCTCTAGAAGCCAGCCAGAACCGGCCCCCTTCTGTCCATGTTAGTATCTTTCCTGTGCTCTTACCTTGTAGCACCTTGTCAAAGGCCTTCCGAAAACACGGGTGAAAAAAACATGCTTCTTTGTCTATAATGCCTATTACTTCCACAAATAATTTTAACGGATTTATAAGGCAAGGTTTCCACTTATGGAAACCATGCTGACTGGCCTATTTTATCACGTGCCTCCAAGTACCCTGAAACCTTATCCTTAATAATTGAAACAACACACACAAAATGCTGGTGGAACACAGCAGGCCAGGCAGCATCTATAAGGAGAAGCACTGTCGACGTTTCGGGCCAAGACCCTTCATCAGGACTTAATAATTGACTCCAGCATTTTGTCAACCACTGAGATCAGGCTAATTGGCCTATAATTTCCTGTCTTTTACCTCCTTCCCTTCTTAAAGAATAGAGTATTTAAGATTTTGCAGTCTTCTAGAGTCCTTACAGAACCTAGTAGTTCTTGAACAATCATTACTAATGTCTCCACAGGTTTTTTAGCCATCTCTTTCAGAACCCTGGGGTGTAATCCATCTGGTCTGGGTGATTTAACTACCCTCAGACCTTTCAGCTTCCAAGTACCTTTTCCTCAAAAATAGTAACTACACTCACCTCTGCCCCCTGACACTCTGGCATGCTGCTGGTATCTTCCAAAGTGAAGACTGATGCAATTTAATTATTCAGTTCATCCTCAACACAAGAGATTCTGCTGATGCTGGAAATCTTGAGCAATAAACACAATATCTTCTTTGAACTCAACCGGTGCTGCTGAATTCCTTCAAGATTTTGTCTGTGTTATTCAATTTGTTTGCTATTTCCTTGTTCTCCACTACTGCCAGAGTGGACATTGGGGAGGCTACACCTGGAAAAATGTGTATGGCTTTAGTCATCCTGTCAAATTAATGTTACTAAGCTGGAAACTGTACAAAGAAGATTTTCAGGACCATTGCCAGGACTCAATCTACTGAGTTATTGGAAGAGATTGGACAGGCTAGCACTTTATCCCTTGGAACATCAGTGACTGAGGGGTGATTTTAGAGGAATATGTAATATAAGGGACATCTATATGGTGAATGCACTCACTTCCTTTTCAGGGGGGTAATCAAAAACTAGAGGGTATTGGTTTGAGGTGAGAGGCAAAAGATTTATAAGGAACCTGAGGACAGCAGAGGATGGTGTGTATATGGAATAAACTGCTAGAGGAAATGGTTGAAGCAAGTACATTAACAACATTTAAAAGACACTTGCATAAGTATATAGATGAAGTTTTAACAGGGTATGGTGAAAACATGGCTTAGATTGGCACCTTGGTTGTCATGGAGAAGTTGAGCTTAAGGGCCTGTTTCTGCACGTATGACATGGTAACCTTCAAAGCAACTAGGTTCTACTAGGATGGTGGGATAATCTAATAGAATGGATGGATAAGCAGAAAAGATTTAGGAACCGAGACTGTGATGGTTATCCAAGTAGTTTCAACCTGCTCTTTAAAGGCTGCTCAATTGATTCTACATTCAAAACTTACCCCCAAGAAGATAAGGAGGCAAGGAGAAGGGACGAACACAAGTGCAGGAGCAGGATTGTGTGGAACAGAGGAAAATATACAATCTACTTGATACGTAGAAGTCCCTCACCATGAGCACCTCACATCCAAGGGAACCCAACCATCTTTCAGTTTCCTTTCATTCACGTAGCAACACAGAGTAGACATACATTAAATATGTTGTATCCTCATTCGGGGGAAGTCTGGAAGTCTTTCCACATCAGCACAGAAGATCAAAGTGGACCTTCCTTAAGGGCAGTTAGGGTTGGACAACAAATAATAAACTCCCAATAATATAAATAAAAATAATGCAAAGTGTGAAAATATCTGAGTGGTTGAAGAATTCAGCTATTAAAACAGTAAGATTGTTGTATTTTATTCAAATTTATAGATTCCATGAAAGATACAACTATATAAAGACATTTAAAATAGGAAATAATCAAGAGTGTGCAAGGTACAAAATTCCATATATATTATAAAGTAATAGAGAATAAATAATGAGTTTAGATGCATGTACATAGGGTCGCTGTTAAAATGACTAAACTGGTAACAGCTGTTTATGATAAAATTAGTTAAAAGCTTTGTGATAAAATAAATTCTCTGACATTTGATTACAAATTTTGCCCATTATATAAGATAGATAGATAGATAGATAGATACTTTATTCATCCCCATGGGGAAATTCAACATTTTTTCCAATGTCCCATACACTTGTTGTAGCAAAACTAATTACATACAATACTTAACTCAGTAAAAATATGATATGCATCTAAATCACTCTCTCAAAAAGCATTAATAATAGCTTTTAAAAAGTTCTTAAGTAGTTTACTTAAATACATTGAGTCCTAACCCCGGCACTTTAACATATCTTACTCCTGGCGGTAGAATTGTAAAGCCTAATGGCATTGGGGAGTATTGACCTCTTCATCCTGTCTGAGGAGCATTGCATCGATAGCAACCTGTCGCTGAAACTGCTTCTCTGTCTCTGGATGGTGCTATGTAGAGGATGTTCAGAGTTATCCATAATTGACCGTAACCTACTCAGCGCCCTTCGCTCAGCTACCGATGTTATACTCTCCAGTACTTTGCATCAGGCAAAGTAAGATTTCCCAGCTTAACTGCTTTCAACTCCATTTAGATAACTTGCATTCATCAAGCCCTGAGATCAGTGACACCAACTGATCCTCATTGGCCTCTCCCCAAAGGATAGTAAAGGGCAGAAAGGGACAAAGCCAAGGAACTTCCATTCAATGGGCATCATGGGTGGTGGGTGGGAGGGAGCCTTAATAAGGAAGATGAATGGACTGGGATCAGAAAGTTTTACATGTGTCTTTTCATGGAATATGGAAGTTGGCATTAGTTGCCCACACACTGGATTTTAGTTATATTCCTAGTATTAAATACTTCCTCCATATACTTAATAAAAAGCCACCAAATAAAGTTTAAATTAGGCCATCCCAGCTCTAAGAAATTGTTGCTGATCCTTTGAGCTAAGGGGAAAGCTGAATTCTGCAATGCTTTCTGTTGCTGGGGCGGTAAGTAGACTGCTGGTGACAAGGTGAATAAGGAGAGAGGGTTCCACAGCTCGGGATGTAGACCTGTCTGATATGAAGGAGAGAGGGTTCCACAGCTCGGGATGTAAACCGGAGTCTGATGTGAAGGAGAGAGGTTCCACAGCTCGGGATGTAGACCTGTCTGATGTGAAGGAGAGAGGGTTCCACAGCTCGGGATGTAGACCGGAGTCTGATGTGAAGGAGAGGGTTCCACAGCTCGGGATGTAGACCGGAGTCTGATGTGAAGGAGAGAGGGTTCCACAGCTCGGGATGTAGACCGGAGTCTGATGAGCTGTCGGTTGTAAAGGTACAGGCCACATGTTGCTCGTACTTCATTATCCCACTGGAGAATAAAGCATCAACACTCGGTAGAGGCAGCAGTGATTCCTGAATGTAGCATCAATTGACAACATCAACCAAAACCTCTGACTTTTTCCACAGCTCTGAATTCTGGAAATGTCTGTTTAGTTTAAGATATGAACTATAACTGCAGGATACAATGAAGTCAGTGACTATACTCCTCTGGCTTCAGGCAGATTACAATTTTTTTTTGGCTCTGAGAGGGGTGAACAAGCAGATTTCAGAAAGTGCAATGCGACATGCTGACATTTTGCCATCAGTTACACATTTCTGTCAGTCTGATTGCAATAACAAAGGTATCTGTTGGAGGTGAAGCAGCCATTCCTTTGGAAAACTCTGCATATTAGTAGAGTGCAATATTAATGTAAAACTACAGAGGCTGCCCACAAGGTGCCAGAGTCACTGTTGGCAAGATTATACCTGCTACCTGATCTTTAGTTTTAATAATACTAATATCATTTAAAAACAGGCTGTTTAAATAAAAATAACAATTAAACTTTAAAAGATAAAGAAACAAAAATAAGAGTTCTCTTGCTGGACAAATCACCAATGCCATGTCAGTCCAGATCCTGGGCTGTTTCACAGACAGGGGATGGGTCCCCTGGTTGCCTTAGCTGTGGCAGAGAGCTGATCTGCTGACGTTGGCACCTGGGAGACCGCAGAGAAAGCCCCGACTACAGAAACATCTGCACTGTGTAATATGTGGTCCTGAAGAGTATGGTTTCAAAATGTGCAAGGCTACTTTCTCTGACCATTTTTAAACAAGTTTTCCATCTCTACTGATTGCTGGTTCACCACATAAGGAGGACACATATGGCTGAGGTAAAACAGCCTGAGCAAGTTACAAATACTGAGGCAGAGCTGCATAATCGCAGGTTTTCACTGGGCTTGCACACTCACACTCATCTGGGGGTGTACGCAGGAACAGTCTCTCTCACACACACACACTCACACACACACACACACACACACACACACACTCACACACACACACACACTCACACACTCACTCACACACACACACACACACTCACTCACACACACACACACTCACACACACACTCACACACACACACACACACACTCACACACACACACACACACTCACACACACTCACACACTCACTCACACACACACACACACACACACTCACACACACACACACACACGTACACACACACACACACTCACACACACACACACACACACGTACACACACACACACTCACTCACACACACACACACACACACACACACACTCACTCACTCACTCACTCACTCACTCACTCACTCACTCACTCACTCTCCCTCTCCCTCTCCCTTGCTCTCTCTAAAGCAGTACAGCTACAACACCCTCACAAGGACTACTGCATATTAGGGCACATATTCCAAAGTCAGAGCAGGGACACGAGAGGACGTTCTATCCAGGCTGAAAATTGCACCACGCATGAAGGTATTCATGCCAACCAGAGACACAGCCGTGCACTTTGACATGGCTGTCACATGTACTTTGAGCAATACACACACACCCACCCTCCCCATAAACTGGGCTTCATTCACTCATCTCATGTAACCAGACACCAAGGCATATTCCTTAACCCGGGTACTTCTCAGTCACAAAGGCTCTCTTCCTTTCACAACATCCAAAGCAAACCTTGCTCCAATTTAAGCAAGTTAATACTGTAATACTTTAACCTGTGTACGATTGTCACACGTTTGAGATAACATAGAAAGATCTCCAGCAGTGATCTGTAGCAAAGAGTCTTGTTTCATAAATAATTCAAAACACTTTGCATGAAGAATAAGGTTATAAAGACAGGAAGCCTCCTCTAGAGCTGGAACTGGGTGTAACCTTCAGCCCCTGTCACTATGACATCCATCCAGATCCTCATGGTCTCAGCAGATGGTGCCACCATGTAGAAGATTCTGTCCCGGGTCTTGACGCTGAAGGTAAGCAAAGGTTTGGGGCTCTAGAGAAAGAGAAAGACAGGACATGTGTAAGAGTGGTGAACACTCAGTAGGGATTCCACTCTACACCACCTCTACCAAGGATTGGTCTGGTGTCTGTACTACTGTGACTCAGGATCCTGAGCCCTGCTATCACCTGCGAACACAGCTCTGGATTAAAGTGGGGTTTCTAAACCAGAGACCAGCATGAAATTAAACCAAGGACTTCTAAAGCAAAACTGGGTAGATAGGGTGAGCTGCATGCTAACTGACTACGTAGAATGAAGCAAAGAAATGTAGTCTGGTCACATCATTTGCACAGCTGAAGCTCAGTGCAGGATAGAAACCGCAGCCCAGCCAAAAGAGAGAGTGCAGTACAAGAATGGAACTGTAGCGAGCTGCCAATCTTGTTAATGGGGCAGCCACTCCTCTTTCAACCACTGTCCCGACTGACTGAACAGTTTGCAGCCCATGGTCTGGTTCATCGTCACCTGTACAAGTATACACAGGGAATCAGTACAACGAACAGCTTACCTGTATCACATCATACACACACAGCAGTCACAAGAAAAGCATAAATTACACATCAATAAGAAACAATTTCTGAAAAGAAAGGAAGCATTTAGAAGAAAAAATACAGACTATTACAGTACAAATTGATCAAACTGCTCACAGTATTGGACAGGCGATTCTGTGGATGCAGGAAAGAAGTCCGGATGGTAGTTTGTCTCCCAGGTACCAGGGTCTGGGATGTTCCTGATCGCGTCCACAATATCTCGAAGTGGGATGGAGAAAAACGAGAGGTCGTGGCACATATTGGTACCAATGACATAGGCAGGAAAAGGGAAGAGGTCCTGAAAACAGACTACAGGGAGTTAGGAAGGAAGTTGAGAAGCAGGACCTCAAAGGTAGTAATCGTGGGATTACTGCCTGTGCACGCGACTGTGAGTATAGGAATAGAATGAGGTAGATGATAAATGCGAGGCTGACGGATTGAGCAGGAGGCAGGGATTCAGATTTCTCGATCATTGGGACCTCTTCTGGGGCAGATATGACCTGTACAAAAAGGACGGGTTGCACTTGAATCTGAGAGGGACCAATATCCTGGCAGGGAGGTTTGCTAAGGCTACTGGGGAGAGTTTAAACTAGAATTCCTGGGGGGTGGGAACCGAACTGAAGAGACTGGGGAAGAGGAGGTTGGCTGACAAATAGAGAAAGCTTGGAGACAGTGCGAAAGGGAGGATATACAGGTGATAGAGAAGGGACGCACTCAGACCGATGCTTTGAGATGTCTATTTTAATATGAGGAGTGTTGTCAACAAAGCAGATGAGCATAGAGCGGGGATCAGTACTGATGGTGTGGGACATGGGTAAAGTGACTGGTCGTGTTGGACATGGGTAAAGTGACTGGACGTGTGGGACATGGGTAAAGTGACTGGTGGAGTGGGACATGGGGAAGTGACTGGACGTGTGGGACACGGGGGAGTGACTGGTGGTGTGGGACACGGGGGAAGTGACTGGTGGTGTGGGACATGGGGAAGTGACTGGACGTGTGGGACACGGGGAAGTGACTGGTGGTGTGGGACAGGGGGGAAGTGACTGGTGGTGTGGGACATTGGGGAAGTGACTGGTGGTGTGGGACACGGGGGAAGTGACTGGTGGTGGAGAACATGGGGAAGTGACTGGACGAGTGGGACAGGGGGGAAGTGACTGGTGGTGGAGGACATTGAGGAAGTGACTGGTGGTGTGGGACATGGGGGAAGTGACTGGTGGAGTGGGACACGGGGAAGTGACTGGTGGTGTGGGACAGGGGGGAAGTGACTGGTGGAGTGGGACACGGGGAAGTGACTGGTGGTGTGGGACGGGGGAAGTGACTGGTGGTGGAGGACATTGGGGAAGTGACTGGTGGTGTGGGACACGGGGGAAGTGACTGGTGGAGTGGGACAGGGGGGGAAGTGACTGGTGGTGTGGGACACGGGGGAAGTGACTGGTGGTGTGGGACAGGGGGGAAGTGACTGGTGGAGTGGGACATGGGGGAAGTGACTGGTGGAGTGGGACAGGGGGGAAGTGACTGGTGGTGTGGGACATTGGGGAAGTGACTGATGGTGTGGGACACGGGGGAAGTGACTGGTGGTGTGGGACAGGGGGGAAGTGACTGGTGGAGTGGGACATGGGGAAGTGACTGGTGGTGTTGGACATGGGGGAAGTGACTGGTGGAGTGGGACATGGGGAAGTGACTGGTGGTGTTGGACATGGGGAAGTGACTGGTGGTGTGGGACAGGGGGGAAGTGACTGGTGGTGTGGGACACGGGGAAGTGACTGGTGGTGTGGGACACGGGGGAAGTGACTGGTGGTGTGGGACATGGGGGAAGTGACTGGTGGTGTGGGACACGGGGAAGTGACTGGTGGTGTGGGACATGGGGGAAGTGACTGGACGTGTGGGACACGGGGAAGTGACTGGTGGTGTGGGACACGGGGGAAGTGACTGTTGGTGTGGGACATGGGGAAGTGACTGGTGGAGTGGGACATGGGGGAAGTGACTGGTGGTGTGGGACACGGGGAAGTGACTGGTGGTGTGGGACATGGGGGAAGTGACTGGACGTGTGGGACACGGGGAAGTGACTGGTGGTGTGGGACACGGGGGAAGTGACTGGTGGTGTGGGACAGGGGGGGAAGTGACTGGTGGTGTGGGACACGGGGGAAGTGACTGGTGGTGTGGGACAGGGGGGAAAGTGACTGGTGGTGTGGGACACGGGGGAAGTGACTGGAGGAGTGGGACACGGGGAAGTGACTGGTGGTGTGGGACATTGGGGAAGTGACTGGTGGAGTGGGACAGGGGGGGAAGTGACTGGTGGTGTGGGACACGGGGGAAGTGACTGGTGGTGTGGGACAGGGGGGAAAGTGACTGGTGGTGTGGGACACGGGGGAAGTGACTGGTGGTGTGGGACATTGGGGAAGTGACTGGTGGAGTGGGACATGGGGAAGTGACTGTTGGTGTTGGACATGGGGAAGTGACTGTTGGTGTGGGACATGGGGAAGTGACTGGTGGTGTGGGACAGGGGGGAAGTGACTGGTGGAGTGGGACACGGGGGAAGTGACTGGTGGAGTGGGACATGGGGAAGTGACTGGTGGAGTGGGACATGGGGGAAGTGACTGGTGGGGTGGGACACGGGGGAAGTGACTGGTGGTGTGGGACACGGGGAAGTGACTGTTGGTGTGGGACACGGGGGAAGTGACTGGTGGTGTGGGACAGGGGGGAAGTGACTGGTGGTGTGGGACATGGGGAAGTGACTGGACGTGTGGGATACGGGGGAAGTGACTGGTGGTGTGGGACATGGGGAAGTGACTGGAGGAGTGGGACACGGGGAAGTGACTGGTGGTGTGGGACATTGGGGAAGTGACTGGTGGAGTGGGACAGGGGGGGAAGTGACTGGTGGTGTGGGACACGGGGGAAGTGACTGGTGGTGTGGGACAGGGGGGAAAGTGACTGGTGGTGTGGGACACGGGGGAAGTGACTGGTGGTGTGGGACATTGGGGAAGTGACTGGTGGAGTGGGACATGGGGAAGTGACTGTTGGTGTTGGACATGGGGAAGTGACTGTTGGTGTGGGACATGGGGAAGTGACTGGTGGTGTGGGACACGGGGGAAGTGACTGGTGGAGTGGGACATGGGGAAGTGACTGGTGGAGTGGGACATGGGGGAAGTGACTGGTGGTGTGGGACACGGGGGAAGTGACTGGTGGGGTGGGACACGGGGGAAGTGACTGGTGGTGTGGGACACGGGGAAGTGACTGTTGGTGTGGGACACGGGGGAAGTGACTGGTGGTGTGGGACAGGGGGGAAGTGACTGGTGGTGTGGGACATGGGGAAGTGACTGGACGTGTGGGATACGGGGGAAGTGACTGTTGGTGTGGGACATGGGGGAAGTGACTGGTGGTGTGGGACACGGGGGAAGTGACTGGTGGAGTGGGACATGGGGGAAGTGACTGGTGGTGTTGGACATGGGGGAAGTGACTGGTGGTGTGGGACAGGGGGGAAGTGACTGGTGGTGTGGGACATTGGGCAAGTGACTGGTGGAGTGGGACAGGGGGGGAAGTGACTGGTGGTGTGGGACACGGGGGAAGTGACTGGTGGTGTGGGACATTGGGGAAGTGACTGGTGGAGTGGGACATGGGGAAGTGACTGTTGGTGTTGGACATGGGGAAGTGACTGTTGGTGTGGGACAGGGGGGAAGTGACTGGTGGTGTGGGACATGGGGAAGTGACTGGACGTGTGGGATACGGGGGAAGTGACTGTTGGTGTGGGACATGGGGGAAGTGACTGGTGGTGTGGGACATGGGGGAAGTGACTGGTGGTGTGGGACACGGGGGAAGTGACTGGTGGAGTGGGACATGGGGGAAGTGACTGGTGGTGTTGGACATGGGGGAAGTGACTGGTGGTGTGGGACAGGGGGGAAGTGACTGGTGGTGTGGGACATTGGGGAAGTGACTGGTGGTGGAGGACATGGGGGAAGTGACTGGTGGTGGAGGACATGGGGGAAGTGACTGGTGGAGTGGGACATGGGGGAAGTGACTGGTGGTGTGGGACACGGGGGAAGTGACTGGTGGTGTGGGACAGGGGGGAAGTGACTGGTGGTGTGGGACACGGGGGAAGTGACTGGTGGGGTGGGACACGGGGGAAGTGACTGGTGGTGGAGGACATGGGGAAGTGACTGGTGGTGTTGGACATGGGGGAAGTGACTGGACGTGTGGGACATGGGGGAAGTGACTGGTGGTGTGGGACATGGGGAAGTGACTGGACGTGTGGGACATGGGGGAAGTGACTGGTGGTTGAGGACATGGGGGAAGTGACTGAACATGTGGGACACGGGGGAAGTGACTGGACGTGTGGGACATGGGGGAAGTGACTGGTGGAGTGGGACACGGGGGAAGTGACTGGTGGAGTGGGACACGGGGGGAAGTGACTGGTGGAGTGGGACATGGGGGAGGGCACTGGTGGTGTGGGACATGAGGGAGTGACTGGTGTTGTGGGACATGACTGTTTGACATGTATTAGATATGAGAGTGAACTGCAGCCAACTCTGCAACATGAGTGGAGTATTCTAGTAATCTGGCACTCTCAGAGCTCAGCACCGGTGACAGTAACTCCATATGGAACCTAACAAGTTTCTCGGCCATTATATTGTAATCTGTTCTGGCATTCAGAGAAATCCGGTCAGTAAGGTCCCCACCATGTAGGCCCTGCTCTCTTTTTGACAGTGGAACAGCTCAAAGTTCAGCAAAAGCCCCCTCCTCACTGCCATCAGGTTCCTGATCTGACCTGAAACCCTAATACCACCTCAGTTCATACTTCTCTCTTCTTGCACCCATGTTTTTATGTCCATTTTTGTTTATTTTGTCATGTAGGTTATGTATAATTTCTGTTAACTTAAACTTGTTTAATTTATAAGGACGAGAAAGTCTGTAGATGCTGGAAACCCAAGCAACACCCACAAAATGCTGGAGGAACTCAGCAGGCCAGGCAGCATCTGTGGAAAGGAGTAAACAGTCCATATGTTGGGCTGAGACCCTTCTTCAAGACTGAGGATTTGAATTTGTTCATATTGTACTCTGTTGCTGCAAAAGAAAAACTAATTTTTGTGACATTTCTACCTTGTGTATGTATTGCCACGACAATAACCATGAACTTGAACTTCATTCGCATTCACCCAAATTTCCCTGTAACCTATTTTCCATTAACATCCACTGATCCTCCCAGCACGCACCTACTCTGGGGTCCATTTACAGCAGCTGGTTAACCAAGCAAGCATCTTTGGGATGTGGGAAGAATCTGGGGAAGCCAGAGGAAGCCCACAGAGACATGGGGAGAAGATGCAAGCTCACAGAGACAGCACTTGAGGTCACAATGAAACCAGGGTTTCTGGAACTGTGGGGAATCAGCTCTGTCTGCAATCCGACTCTATCCAGCTTTCCATTAGAGTCATGTTCAATCTGTGTCAACAACCAAGCCTTTGTCGAGGCTGCTGTAGCACACACATCTGTCAATTATTGGCCAAGATCTCAGGTAAATATACTTCGCAGTGAGATATACTAAATCAACATCACAACGCACTGTAACAGCTACAGTAATCCAGTAATACTCATAAATAAATGTTTAGAGAACATTTGGACAAGTTCATGCATGGGAAACATCTCGAGGGACAGAGGTCAAACACAGATAATTAAGACTGCTTTATGTAGGCGCCTTGATCAGCAGAGACAAGATGGGTTGAAGATCCTCCTGCCAATTTGTAATACCTAGTGACTCTGCTTTCCATCTTGGATCCAAACACATAGAAGTGTGAGTGAGTACTGAGAGCTCACACCCCTTACCAAGTCTATCTCAGCCCATCCCACCTCCAGGGTCCATTCATTTGCAAATCACGGGTCCACTGTTACACTGTATATGATATATCAGCCCTCAAAATTCATCACCACTCCATGAACTAGATTAAAATGGCCTTGCCTCTGTCACTCTTATAGGTAATGGCACCGACTTCTATACTCTGCCCCATCATCCTTCACTCTACGCCCTGCCCCATCATCCTTCACTCTACGTCCTGCCCCATCATCCTTCACTCTATACTCTGCCCCATCATCCTTCACTCTACGCTCTGCACCATCATCCTTCACTCTACGCCCTGCCCCATCATCCTTCACTCTACGTCCTGCCCCATCATCCTTCACTCTATACTCTGCCCCATCATCCTTCGCTCTGCACCCTGCCTCATCACCTTTCGCTCTGCACCCTGCCCCATCACCCTTCGTTCTACACCCTGCCCCATCATCCTTCGTTCTGCACCCTGCCCCATGCCCCATCATCCTTCGCTCTGCACCCTGCCCCATCATCCTTCGCTCTGCACCCTGCCCCATCATCCTTCGTTCTACACCCTGCCCCATCATCCTTCGTTCTACACCCTGCCCCATCACCCTTCGCTCTGCACCCTGCCCCATCATCCTTCGCTCTGCACCCTGCCCCATCATCCTTCGTTCTACACCCTGCCCCATCATCCTTCGTTCTACACCATGCCCCATCATCCTTCGTTCTGCACCCTGCCCCATCATCCTTCGTTCTACACCCTGCCCCATCACCCTTCGCTCTGCACCCTGCCCCATCACCCTTCGCTCTGCACCCTGCCCCATCATCCTTCGTTCTACACCCTGCCCCATCACCCTTCGTTCTGCACCCTGCCCCATCATCCTTCGTTCTGCACCCTGCCCCATCATCCTTCGTTCTACACCCTGCCCCATCACCCTTCGCTCTGCACCCTGCCCCATCACCCTTCGCTCTGCACCCTGCCCCATCATCCTTCGTTCTACACCCTGCCCCATCACCCTTCGTTCTGCACCCTGCCCCATCACCCTTCGCTCTGCACCCTGCCCCATCATCCTTCGTTCTGCACCCTGCCCCATCACCCTTCGCTCTGCACCCTGCCCCATCACCCTTCGCTCTGCACCCTGCCCCATCACCCTTCGCTCTGCACCCTGCCCCATCATCCTTCGTTCTACACCCTGCCCCATCACCCTTCGTTCTGCACCCTGCCCCATCACCCTTCGCTCTGCACCCTGCCCCATCATCCTTCGTTCTACACCCTGCCCCATCACCCTTCGCTCTGCACCCTGCCCCATCACCCTTCGCTCTGCACCCTGCCCCATCATCCTTCGTTCTACACCCTGCCCCATCACCCTTCGTTCTACACCCTGCCCCATCAACCTTCGTTCTGCACCCTGCCCCATCATCCTTCGTTCTGCACCCTGCCCCATCACCCTTCGCTCTGCACCCTGCCCCGTCATCCTTTGTTCTGCACCCTGCCCCGTCATCCTTCGTTCTGCACCCTGCCCCATCATCCTTCGCTCTGCACCCTGCCCCATCATCCTTCGTTCTACACCCTGCCCCATCAACCTTCGTTCTACACCCTGCCCCATCAACCTTCGTTCTGCACCCTGCCCCATCACCCTTCGCTCTGCACCCTGCCCCGTCATCCTTCGTTCTGCACCCTGCCCCATCATCCTTCGTTCTGCCCCATGCCCCATCATCCTTCGTTCTGCACCCTGCCCCATCATCCTTCGTTCTGCACCCTGCCCCATCACCCTTCGCTCTGCACCCTGCCCCATCATCCTTCGTTCTACACCCTGCCCCATCACCCTTCGTTCTGCACCCTGCCCCATGCCCCATCATCCTTCGTTCTGCACCCTGCCCCATCATCCTTCGTTCTGCACCCTGCCCCATCACCCTTCGTTCTGCACCCTGCCCCATGCCCCATCATCCTTCGTTCTGCACCCTGCCCCATCACCCTTCGCTCTGCACCCTGCCCCATCATCCTTCGTTCTGCACCCTGCCCCATGCCCCATCATCCTTCGTTCTGCACCCTGCCCCATCACCCTTCGCTCTGCACCCTGCCCCATCACCCTTCGTTCTGCACCCTGCCCCATCACCCTTCGTTCTGCACCCTGCCCCATGCCCCATCATCCTTCGTTCTGCACCCTGCCCCATCATCCTTCGTTCTGCACCCTGCCCCATCATCCTTCGTTCTATGCCCTGCCCCATGCCCCATCATCCTTCGTTCTGCACCCTGCCCCATCATCCTTCGTTCTGCACCCTGCCCCATCACCCTTCGTTCTGCACCCTGCCCCATGCCCCATCATCCTTCGTTCTGCACCCTGCCCCATCATCCTTCGCTCTGCACCCTGCCCCATCATCCTTCGTTCTACACCCTGCCCCGTCATCCTTCGTTCTGCACCCTGCCCCATCACCCTTCGTTCTGCACCCTGCCCCATCATCCTTCGTTCTACACCCTGCCCCATCATCCTTCGTTCTGCACCCTGCCCCATGCCCCATCATCCTTCGCTCTGCACCCTGCCCCATCACCCTTCGTTCTACACCCTGCCCCATCATCCTTCGTTCTGCACCCTGCCCCATCACCCTTCGTTCGGCACCCTGCCCCATCATCCTTCGTTCTACACCCTGCCCCATCACCCTTCGCTCTGCACCCTGCCCCATCATCCTTCGTTCTACACCCTGCCCCATCACCCTTCGTTCTACACCCTGCCCCATCAACCTTCGTTCTGCACCCTGCCCCATCATCCTTCGTTCTGCACCCTGCCCCATCACCCTTCGCTCTGCACCCTGCCCCGTCATCCTTTGTTCTGCACCCTGCCCCGTCATCCTTCGTTCTGCATCCTGCCCCATCATCCTTCGCTCTGCACCCTGCCCCATCATCCTTCGTTCTACACCCTGCCCCATCAACCTTCGTTCTACACCCTGCCCCATCAACCTTCGTTCTGCACCCTGCCCCATCACCCTTCGCTCTGCACCCTGCCCCGTCATCCTTCGTTCTGCACCCTGCCCCATCATCCTTCGTTCTGACCCATGCCCCATCATCCTTCGTTCTGCACCCTGCCCCATCATCCTTCGTTCTGCACCCTGCCCCATCACCCTTCGCTCTGCACCCTGCCCCATCATCCTTCGTTCTACACCCTGCCCCATCACCCTTCGTTCTGCACCCTGCCCCATGCCCCATCATCCTTCGTTCTGCACCCTGCCCCATCATCCTTCGTTCTGCACCCTGCCCCATCACCCTTCGTTCTGCACCCTGCCCCATGCCCCATCATCCTTCGTTCTGCACCCTGCCCCATCACCCTTCGCTCTGCACCCTGCCCCATCATCCTTCGTTCTGCACCCTGCCCCATGCCCCATCATCCTTCGTTCTGCACCCTGCCCCATCACCCTTCGCTCTGCACCCTGCCCCATCACCCTTCGTTCTGCACCCTGCCCCATCACCCTTCGTTCTGCACCCTGCCCCATGCCCCATCATCCTTCGTTCTGCACCCTGCCCCATCATCCTTCGTTCTGCACCCTGCCCCATCATCCTTCGTTCTATGCCCTGCCCCATGCCCCATCATCCTTCGTTCTGCACCCTGCCCCATCATCCTTCGTTCTGCACCCTGCCCCATCACCCTTCGTTCTGCACCCTGCCCCATGCCCCATCA
Source organism: Hemitrygon akajei (assembly GCF_048418815.1). Classification (NCBI taxonomy): domain Eukaryota; kingdom Metazoa; phylum Chordata; class Chondrichthyes; order Myliobatiformes; family Dasyatidae; genus Hemitrygon; species Hemitrygon akajei. The sequence continues at coordinate 95,532,551 of NC_133128.1, read as the reverse complement.
TCCTTCGTTCTGCACCCTGCCCCATCATCCTTCGCTCTGCACCCTGCCCCATCATCCTTCGTTCTACACCCTGCCCCGTCATCCTTCGTTCTGCACCCTGCCCCATCACCCTTCGTTCTGCACCCTGCCCCATCATCCTTCGTTCTACACCCTGCCCCATCATCCTTCGTTCTGCACCCTGCCCCATGCCCCATCATCCTTCGCTCTGCACCCTGCCCCATCACCCTTCGTTCTACACCCTGCCCCATCATCCTTCGTTCTGCACCCTGCCCCATCACCCTTCGTTCGGCACCCTGCCCCATCATCCTTCGTTCTACACCCTGCCCCATCATCCTTCGTTCTGCACCCTGCCCCATGCCCCATCATCCTTCGCTCTGCACCCTGCCCCATCACCCTTCGTTCTACACCCTGCCCCGTCATCCTTCGTTCTGCACCCTGCCCCATCACCCTTCGTTCTGCACCCTGCCCCATCATCCTTCGTTCTACACCCTGCCCCATCATCCTTCGTTCTACGCCCTGCCCCATGCCCCATCATCCTTCGTTCTATGCCCTGCCCCATGCCCCATCATCCTTCGCTCTGCACCCTGCCCCATGCCCCATCATCCTTCGTTCTACACCCTGCCCCATCACCCTTCGTTCTGCACCCTGCCCCATGCCCCATCATCCTTCGCTCTGCACCCTGCCCCATGCCCCATCATCCTTCGCTCTGCACCCTGCCCCATCACCCTTCGTTCTACACCCTGCCCCATCACCCTTCGTTCTGCACCCTGCCCCATCACCCTTCGTTCTGCACCCTGCCCCATGCCCCATCATCCTTCGCTCTGCACCCTGCCCCATCATCCTTCGCTCTGCACCCTGCCCCATCACCCTTCGTTCTACACCCTGCCCCATCACCCTTCGTTCTGCACCCTGCCCCATCACCCTTCGTTCTGCACCTTGCCCCATCATCCTTCGTTCTACACCCTGCCCCATGCCCCATCATCCTTCGCTCTGCACCCTGCCCCATCACCCTTCGTTCTACACCCTGCCCCATCACCCTTCGCTCTGCACCCTGCCCCATCATCCTTCGTTCTACACCCTGCCCCATCATCCTTCGTTCTGCACCCTGCCCCATGCCCCATCATCCTTCGTTCTGCCCCATGCCCCATCATCCTTCGCTCTGCACCCTGCCCCATCACCCTTCGTTCTACACCCTGCCCCATCACCCTTCGTTCTACACCCTGCCCCATCACCCTTCGTTCTGCACCCTGCCCCATGCCCCATCATCCTTCGCTCTGCACCCTGCCCCATCACCCTTCGTTCTACACCCTGCCCCATCACCCTTCGCTCTGCACCCTGCCCCATCATCCTTCGTTCTACACCCTGCCCCATCATCCTTCGTTCTGCACCCTGCCCCATCATCCTTCGTTCTGCACCCTGCCCCATGCCCCATCATCCTTCGTTCTGCCCCATGCCCCATCATCCTTCGCTCTGCACCCTGCCCCATCACCCTTCGTTCTACACCCTGCCCCATCACCCTTCGTTCTGCACCCTGCCCCATCACCCTTCGTTCTGCACCCTGCCCCATGCCCCATCATCCTTCGCTCTGCACCCTGCCCCATCACCCTTCGTTCTACACCCTGCCCCATCATCCTTCGTTCTGCACCCTGCCCCATCACCCTTCGTTCTGCACCCTGCCCCATCATCCTTCGTTCTACACCCTGCCCCGTCATCCTTCGTTCTGCACCCTGCCCCATGCCCCATCATCCTTCGCTCTGCACCCTGCCCCATCATCCTTTGTTCTATACCCTGCCCCATGCCCCATCATCCTTCGCTCTGCACCCTGCCCCATCATCCTTCGTTCTATGCCCTGCCCCATGCCCCATCATCCTTCGTTCTGCACCCTGCCCCATGCCCCATCATCCTTCGCTCCGCACCTTGCCCCATCATCCTTCGTTCTATGCCCTGCCCCATGCCCCATCATCCTTCGCTCGGCACCCTGCCCCATCACCCTTCGTTCTACACCCTGCCCCATCACCCTTCGTTCTGCACCCTGCCCCATGCCCCATCATCCTTCGCTCTGCACCCTGCCCCATCATCCTTCGTTCTATGCCCTGCCCCATGCCCCATCATCCTTCGCTCGGCACCCTGCCCCATCACCCTTCGTTCTACACCCTGCCCCATCACCCTTCGTTCTGCACCCTGCCCCATGCCCCATCATCCTTCGCTCTGCACCCTGCCCCATCACCCTTCGTTCTGCACCCTGCCCCATCACCCTTCGTACTGCACCCTGCCCCATGCCCCATCATCCTTCGCTCTGCACCCTGCCCCATCATCCTTCGTTCTACACCCTGCCCCATCATCCTTCGTTCTACGCCCTGCCCCATGCCCCATCATCCTTCTTTCTATGCCCTGCCCCATGCCCCATCATCCTTCGCTCTGCACCCTGCCCCATGCCCCATCATCCTTCGTTCTATGCCCTGCCCCATGCCCCATCATCCTTCGCTCTGCACCCTGCCCCATCACCCTTCGTTCTGCACCCTGCCCCATCACCCTTCGTTCTGCACCCTGCCCCGTCATCCTTCGTTCTACACCCTGCCCCGTCATCCTTCGTTCTACGCCCTGCCCCATCATCCTTCGTTCTACACCCTGCCCCATCATCCTTCGTTCTACGCCCTGCCCCATCATCCTTCGTTCTATGCCCTGCCCCATGCCCCATCATCCTTCGTTCTACGCCCTGCCCCATCATCCTTCGTTCTGCACCCTGCCCCATCATCCTTCACTCTGCACCCTGCCCCAACATCCTTCGTTCTACACCCTGCCCCGTCATCCTTCGTTCTGCACCCTGCCCCATCACCCTTCGCTCTGCACCCTGCCCCATCACCCTTCGTTCTGCACCCTGCCCCATCACCCTTCGTTCTGCACCCTGCCCCATGCCCCATCATCCTTCGTTCTGCACCCTGCCCCATCATCCTTCGTTCTGCACCCTGCCCCATCATCCTTCGTTCTATGCCCTGCCCCATGCCCCATCATCCTTCGTTCTGCACCCTGCCCCATCATCCTTCGTTCTGCACCCTGCCCCATCACCCTTCGTTCTGCACCCTGCCCCATGCCCCATCATCCTTCGTTCTGCACCCTGCCCCATCATCCTTCGCTCTACACCCTGCCCCATCATCCTTCGTTCTACACCCTGCCCCGTCATCCTTCGTTCTGCACCCTGCCCCATCACCCTTCGTTCTGCACCCTGCCCCATCATCCTTCGTTCTACACCCTGCCCCATCATCCTTCGTTCTGCACCCTGCCCCATGCCCCATCATCCTTCGCTCTGCACCCTGCCCCATCACCCTTCGTTCTACACCCTGCCCCATCATCCTTCGTTCTGCACCCTGCCCCATCACCCTTCGTTCGGCACCCTGCCCCATCATCCTTCGTTCTACACCCTGCCCCATCACCCTTCGCTCTGCACCCTGCCCCATCATCCTTCGTTCTACACCCTGCCCCATCACCCTTCGTTCTACACCCTGCCCCATCAACCTTCGTTCTGCACCCTGCCCCATCATCCTTCGTTCTGCACCCTGCCCCATCACCCTTCGCTCTGCACCCTGCCCCGTCATCCTTTGTTCTGCACCCTGCCCCGTCATCCTTCGTTCTGCACCCTGCCCCATCATCCTTCGCTCTGCACCCTGCCCCATCATCCTTCGTTCTACACCCTGCCCCATCAACCTTCGTTCTACACCCTGCCCCATCAACCTTCGTTCTGCACCCTGCCCCATCACCCTTCGCTCTGCACCCTGCCCCGTCATCCTTCGTTCTGCACCCTGCCCCATCATCCTTCGTTCTGCCCCATGCCCCATCATCCTTCGTTCTGCACCCTGCCCCATCATCCTTCGTTCTGCACCCTGCCCCATCACCCTTCGCTCTGCACCCTGCCCCATCATCCTTCGTTCTACACCCTGCCCCATCACCCTTCGTTCTGCACCCTGCCCCATGCCCCATCATCCTTCGTTCTGCACCCTGCCCCATCATCCTTCGTTCTGCACCCTGCCCCATCACCCTTCGTTCTGCACCCTGCCCCATGCCCCATCATCCTTCGTTCTGCACCCTGCCCCATCACCCTTCGCTCTGCACCCTGCCCCATCATCCTTCGTTCTGCACCCTGCCCCATGCCCCATCATCCTTCGTTCTGCACCCTGCCCCATCACCCTTCGCTCTGCACCCTGCCCCATCACCCGTCGTTCTGCACCCTGCCCCATCACCCTTCGTTCTGCACCCTGCCCCATGCCCCATCATCCTTCGTTCTGCACCCTGCCCCATCATCCTTCGTTCTGCACCCTGCCCCATCATCCTTCGTTCTATGCCCTGCCCCATGCCCCATCATCCTTCGTTCTGCACCCTGCCCCATCATCCTTCGTTCTGCACCCTGCCCCATCACCCTTCGTTCTGCACCCTGCCCCATGCCCCATCATCCTTCGTTCTGCACCCTGCCCCATCATCCTTCGCTCTGCACCCTGCCCCATCATCCTTCGTTCTACACCCTGCCCCGTCATCCTTCGTTCTGCACCCTGCCCCATCACCCTTCGTTCTGCACCCTGCCCCATCATCCTTCGTTCTACACCCTGCCCCATCATCCTTCGTTCTGCACCCTGCCCCATGCCCCATCATCCTTCGCTCTGCACCCTGCCCCATCACCCTTCGTTCTACACCCTGCCCCATCATCCTTCGTTCTGCACCCTGCCCCATCACCCTTCGTTCGGCACCCTGCCCCATCATCCTTCGTTCTACACCCTGCCCCATCATCCTTCGTTCTGCACCCTGCCCCATGCCCCATCATCCTTCGCTCTGCACCCTGCCCCATCACCCTTCGTTCTACACCCTGCCCCGTCATCCTTCGTTCTGCACCCTGCCCCATCACCCTTCGTTCTGCACCCTGCCCCATCATCCTTCGTTCTACACCCTGCCCCATCATCCTTCGTTCTACGCCCTGCCCCATGCCCCATCATCCTTCGTTCTATGCCCTGCCCCATGCCCCATCATCCTTCGCTCTGCACCCTGCCCCATGCCCCATCATCCTTCGTTCTACACCCTGCCCCATCACCCTTCGTTCTGCACCCTGCCCCATGCCCCATCATCCTTCGCTCTGCACCCTGCCCCATGCCCCATCATCCTTCGCTCTGCACCCTGCCCCATCACCCTTCGTTCTGCACCCTGCCCCATGCCCCATCATCCTTCGCTCTGCACCCTGCCCCATGCCCCATCATCCTTCGCTCTGCACCCTGCCCCATCACCCTTCGTTCTACACCCTGCCCCATGCCCCATCATCCTTCGCTCTGCACCCTGCCCCATCACCCTTCGTTCTACACCCTGCCCCATCACCCTTCGCTCTGCACCCTGCCCCATCATCCTTCGTTCTACACCCTGCCCCATCACCCTTCGTTCTGCACCCTGCCCCATCACCCTTCGTTCTGCACCTTGCCCCATCATCCTTCGTTCTACACCCTGCCCCATGCCCCATCATCCTTCGCTCTGCACCCTGCCCCATCACCCTTCGTTCTACACCCTGCCCCATCACCCTTCGCTCTGCACCCTGCCCCATCATCCTTCGTTCTACACCCTGCCCCATCATCCTTCGTTCTGCACCCTGCCCCATGCCCCATCATCCTTCGTTCTGCCCCATGCCCCATCATCCTTCGCTCTGCACCCTGCCCCATCACCCTTCGTTCTACACCCTGCCCCATCACCCTTCGTTCTACACCCTGCCCCATCACCCTTCGTTCTGCACCCTGCCCCATGCCCCATCATCCTTCGCTCTGCACCCTGCCCCATCACCCTTCGTTCTACACCCTGCCCCATCACCCTTCGCTCTGCACCCTGCCCCATCATCCTTCGTTCTACACCCTGCCCCATCATCCTTCGTTCTGCACCCTGCCCCATCATCCTTCGTTCTGCACCCTGCCCCATGCCCCATCATCCTTCGTTCTGCCCCATGCCCCATCATCCTTCGCTCTGCACCCTGCCCCATCACCCTTCGTTCTACACCCTGCCCCATCACCCTTCGTTCTGCACCCTGCCCCATCACCCTTCGTTCTGCACCCTGCCCCATGCCCCATCATCCTTCGCTCTGCACCCTGCCCCATCACCCTTCGTTCTACACCCTGCCCCATCATCCTTCGTTCTGCACCCTGCCCCATCACCCTTCGTTCTGCACCCTGCCCCATCATCCTTCGTTCTACACCCTGCCCCGTCATCCTTCGTTCTGCACCCTGCCCCATGCCCCATCATCCTTCGCTCTGCACCCTGCCCCATCATCCTTTGTTCTATACCCTGCCCCATGCCCCATCACCCTTCGTTCTGCACCCTGCCCCATCACCCTTCGTTCTGCACCCTGCCCCATGCCCCATCATCCTTCGCTCTGCACCCTGCCCCATCATCCTTCGCTCTGCACCCTGCCCCATCACCCTTCGTTCTACACCCTGCCCCATCACCCTTCGTTCTGCACCCTGCCCCATCACCCTTCGTTCTGCACCTTGCCCCATCATCCTTCGTTCTACACCCTGCCCCATGCCCCATCATCCTTCGCTCTGCACCCTGCCCCATCACCCTTCGTTCTACACCCTGCCCCATCACCCTTCGCTCTGCACCCTGCCCCATCATCCTTCGTTCTACACCCTGCCCCATCACCCTTCGTTCTGCACCCTGCCCCATCACCCTTCGTTCTGCACCTTGCCCCATCATCCTTCGTTCTACACCCTGCCCCATGCCCCATCATCCTTCGCTCTGCACCCTGCCCCATCACCCTTCGTTCTACACCCTGCCCCATCACCCTTCGCTCTGCACCCTGCCCCATCATCCTTCGTTCTACACCCTGCCCCATCATCCTTCGTTCTGCACCCTGCCCCATGCCCCATCATCCTTCGTTCTGCCCCATGCCCCATCATCCTTCGCTCTGCACCCTGCCCCATCACCCTTCGTTCTACACCCTGCCCCATCACCCTTCGTTCTACACCCTGCCCCATCACCCTTCGTTCTGCACCCTGCCCCATGCCCCATCATCCTTCGCTCTGCACCCTGCCCCATCACCCTTCGTTCTACACCCTGCCCCATCACCCTTCGCTCTGCACCCTGCCCCATCATCCTTCGTTCTACACCCTGCCCCATCATCCTTCGTTCTGCACCCTGCCCCATCATCCTTCGTTCTGCACCCTGCCCCATGCCCCATCATCCTTCGTTCTGCCCCATGCCCCATCATCCTTCGCTCTGCACCCTGCCCCATCACCCTTCGTTCTACACCCTGCCCCATCACCCTTCGTTCTGCACCCTGCCCCATCACCCTTCGTTCTGCACCCTGCCCCATGCCCCATCATCCTTCGCTCTGCACCCTGCCCCATCACCCTTCGTTCTACACCCTGCCCCATCATCCTTCGTTCTGCACCCTGCCCCATCACCCTTCGTTCTGCACCCTGCCCCATCATCCTTCGTTCTACACCCTGCCCCGTCATCCTTCGTTCTGCACCCTGCCCCATGCCCCATCATCCTTCGCTCTGCACCCTGCCCCATCATCCTTTGTTCTATACCCTGCCCCATGCCCCATCATCCTTCGCTCGGCACCCTGCCCCATCACCCTTCGTTCTACACCCTGCCCCATCACCCTTCGTTCTGCACCCTGCTCCATGCCCCATCATCCTTCGCTCTGCACCCTGCCCCATCATCCTTCGTTCTATGCCCTGCCCCATGCCCCATCATCCTTCGCTCTGCACCCTGCCCCATCATCCTTCGTTCTATGCCCTGCCCCATGCCCCATCATCCTTCGTTCTGCACCCTGCCCCATGGCCCATCATCCTTCGCTCCGCACCTTGCCCCATCATCCTTCGTTCTATGCCCTGCCCCATGCCCCATCATCCTTCGCTCGGCACCCTGCCCCATCACCCTTCGTTCTACACCCTGCCCCATCACCCTTCGTTCTGCACCCTGCCCCATGCCCCATCATCCTTCGCTCTGCACCCTGCCCCATCATCCTTCGTTCTATGCCCTGCCCCATGCCCCATCATCCTTCGCTCGGCACCCTGCCCCATCACCCTTCGTTCTACACCCTGCCCCATCACCCTTCGTTCTGCACCCTGCCCCATGCCCCATCATCCTTCGCTCTGCACCCTGCCCCATCACCCTTCGTTCTGCACCCTGCCCCATCACCCTTCGTACTGCACCCTGCCCCATGCCCCATCATCCTTCGCTCTGCACCCTGCCCCATCATCCTTCGTTCTACACCCTGCCCCATCATCCTTCGTTCTACGCCCTGCCCCATGCCCCATCATCCTTCTTTCTATGCCCTGCCCCATGCCCCATCATCCTTCGCTCTGCACCCTGCCCCATGCCCCATCATCCTTCGTTCTATGCCCTGCCCCATGCCCCATCATCCTTCGCTCTGCACCCTGCCCCATCACCCTTCGTTCTGCACCCTGCCCCATCACCCTTCGTTCTGCACCCTGCCCCGTCATCCTTCGTTCTACACCCTGCCCCGTCATCCTTCGTTCTACGCCCTGCCCCATCATCCTTCGTTCTACACCCTGCCCCATCATCCTTCGTTCTACGCCCTGCCCCATCATCCTTCGTTCTATGCCCTGCCCCATGCCCCATCATCCTTCGTTCTACGCCCTGCCCCATCATCCTTCGTTCTGCACCCTGCCCCATCATCCTTCACTCTGCACCCTGCCCCAACATCCTTCGTTCTACACCCTGCCCCGTCATCCTTCGTTCTGCACCCTGCCCCGTCATCCTTCGTTCTGCACCCTGCCCCATCATCCTTCGTTCTACGCCCTGCCCCATCATCCTTCGTTCTACGCCCTGCCCCGTCATCCTTCGTTCTGCACCCTACCCCATCATCCTTCGTTCTACGCCCTGCCCCATCATCCTTCGTTCTACGCCCTGCCCCGTCATCCTTCGTTCTGCACCCTGCCCCGTCATCCTTCGTTCTGCACCCTGCCCCGTCATCCTTCGTTCTGCACCCTACCCCGTCATCCTTCGTTCTACGCCCTGCCCCATCATCCTTCGTTCTACGCCCTGCCCCATCATCCTTCGTTCTGCACCCTGCCCCATCATCCTTCGTTCTACGCCCTGCCCCATCATCCTTCGTTCTGCACCCTGCCCCATCATCCTTCGTTCTGCACCCTGCCCCATCATCCTTCGTTCTGCACCCTGCCCCATCATCCTTCGTTCTGCCCCATGCCCCATCATCCTTCGTTCTGCACCCTGCCCCATCATCCTTCGTTCTACACCCTGCCCCATCATCCTTCGTTCTGCACCCTGCCCCATCATCCTTCGTTCTGCACCCTGCCCCATCATCCTTCGTTCTACGCCCTGCCCCATCATCCTTCGTTCTACACCCTGCCCCATCATCCTTCGTTCTGCACCCTGCCCCATCATCCTTCGTTCTGCACCCTGCCCCATCATCCTTCGTTCTGCCCCATGCCCCATCATCCTTCGTTCTGCACCCTGCCCCATCATCCTTCGTTCTACACCCTGCCCCATCATCCTTCGTTCTGCACCCTGCCCCATCATCCTTCGTTCTACGCCCTGCCCCATCATCCTTCGTTCTACACCCTGCCCCATCATCCTTCGTTCTGCACCCTGCCCCATCATCCTTCGTTCTGCACCCTGCCCCATCATCCTTCGTTCTACACCCTGCCCCATCATCCTTCACTCTACACCCATGCCCCATCATCCTTCGCTCTGCACCCTGCCCCATCACCCTTCGTTCTACACCCTGCCCCATCATCCTTCACTCTACACCCTGCCCCATCATCCTTCACTCTACACCCTGCCCCATCATCCTTCGTTCTACGCCCTGCCCCATGCCCCATCATCCTTCGCTCTGCACCCTGCCCCATCATCCTTCACTCTGCACCCTGCCCCATCATGCTTCACTCTGCACCCTGCCCCATCATGCTTCACTCTACACCCTGCCCCATCATGCTTGACTCTACAAAGTAGGAGAAGATGCTGGAAACACTCAGCAGTTCAGGCAGCATCTGTGGAGAAGAAAGTGTTAACATAGGTGTACCTGTACTGCACTTATCTGCTACGCTAACATTGTATTTTCCATTGTTTTCTCTTTGTACTACATTACGTGTACCTGTCTACATACATACATCAGCTTTTCTGTGCCTCTTGGTATGTGTGACAATACTAAACCAATTACTAATTTCAGCCTTAATACTTTTCATTCAAATACATGTCTCCAACCCAAAGCATAAACTGTTTCTCTCTGCACATATGCCATCTGACCCAGAGCATAAGACAATAAGACATAGGAGCAGAATTAAGCCATTTGGCTAATCGAGTCTGCTTTTCATTCCATCATGACTGATCGCAGATCTCACTCAACCCCATACAACTGTCTTCTCATCATATCCTTTGATACCCTGACTCATCAGGAAACTATCAATTTCTGCCTTATATATACATATATATACCCACTACTCTTTGGCTAAAAGAATTCCTTCTTACCTTTGTTCTAAAAGATCACCCTTCAGTGGTGGCATACCCTCACCAGAGGAAACATCCTCTCCACATCCACCCTATCCAGTCCTTTCAACATTCATTAAGTTTTAATGAGATCCCCACACATTCTTCTAAATTCCAGTGAGCACAGGCCCCAAACTGCCAAACGCTCCTCATATTAACCCTTCATTCCTGGAATCATCCTCATGAACCTCCTCTGGACTCTCTCCAATGACAACACATTCTTTCTAAGATATGGGGCCCAAATCTCCTAGTGTCTTATAAAGCCTCAGTATTATCTCCTTGCTTTTATGTTCTATTTCCCTTGAAATAAATGCTAACATTGCATTTGCCTTCTTCATCACAGACTCAACCTGTAAATTAACCTTCTGCAAGTCTTGCACGAGAACTCATAAGTACCTCTGCTCCTCTATTGTTTGAACCTTCTCCCCATTTCGGTAATAGTCCACACTTTTGTTCCTTTTACCAAAATGCACTACCATACATTTCCCCACACTGTATTCCATCTGCCTGATTTTTGCCCATTCTTCCAATTTGTCTAAGTCCTGCTGCAATGACATTGCTTCCTCAGCACTACCTACCCCTCCACCTATCTTCATATCATCCGCAAACTGCCACACAGCCATCAATTTCATTATCCAAATTATTGACAAACAATGTGAAAAGTAACGGTCCCAATACTGACCTCTGAGGAACACCACTAGTCACTGGCAGCCAACCAGAAAAGGCCCCCTTTATTCCCACTCGCTGCCTCCTGCCTGTCAACCATTCCTCTGTCCATGTCAGTACCTTTCCTGTAACACCATGGGAATTTATCTTATTAAGCAGACTTATGTGTGGCACTTTATCAAATACCTTCTGAAAATCAAATTAAATGACATCTACTACCTCTCCTTTGTCCACCCTGCTTGTTACTTCCTCAAAAAACTCTAACAGATTTGTGAGGCAAGATTTCTCTTTGCAGAAACCATGCTGACTTATTTTATTTGGAGACTTATTTTATCATTAGTCTCCAAGTATCCCGAATCCTTAATTACAGACTCAAACATTTTCCCAGCCACTGAGGTTCGGCTAACTGGTTTATAATTTCCTTTCTTTTGCCTTCCTCCCTTCTTAAAGAGTGGAGTGACATTTGCAATCTCCCAGTCCTCCGGGACCATGCCAGAATCAATTGATTCTTGAAAGATCATGACCAATGCATCCGTTATCTCTTCAGCAACCTCTCTCAGGACTCTGGGATGTAGTCAGTCTGGTCCAGGTGACCTATACACCTGAAGACCTTTTAGTTTGCCTCACACTTTTTCCTTTGCAATAGCAATGGCACTCACTCCTGCTCACTGACATGCACAGACCTCTAGCACATTGCTAGAGCCTTCCACAGTGAAGACTGATGCAAAGTACCCATTAAGCTCATCTGCCATTTCTTTTCCCCCATTACTACCTCACCAGCATCATTTTCCAGTGTTCCAATATCAACTCTCACCTCCCTTTTACTCTTTATATAGCTGAAAAAAATTTCTGGTACCCTGCTTTATATTATTGGCTAGTTTGCCCTCATATTTAATCTTTTCCCTTCTTATAGCTTTTTTGGTTGTCTTTTGTTGGATTTTAAAAGCTTCCCAATTATCCAACTTCCCACTCACTTTTGCTACCTTATATGCCCTTTCCTTGGCTTTTATGCAGTCCTTAACATCCCTTGTCAGCCATGGTTGACTACTCTTGCCATTTGAGAAAAAGTTCTTCTGTGGGGAATATGTCTTATTCTCCATCTTGTGAACGGTTCCCAGAAACTTCAGCCATCTCTGTTCTGCCGTTATCCCCACCAGTATCATCCTCCAGTCCACCTGGGCAAGTTCCTCTCTCACGCCTCTGTAATTCCCTTTATTCCATTGTGATACTGAAACATGTGAGTTATGCTTCTCCCTCTCAAACTGCAGTATGAATTCAATTATATCATGATCACTGCTTCCTAAGGGTTCCTTTACGTTAAGCTCCCTAATAAGATCTGGGTTGTTACACAACACCCTGTCTAAGATGGCCTTTCCCCGAGTAGGCTCAAGCGCAAGCTGCTCTAAAAAGCCATTCTCATAGGCATTCAACAAACTCTGACACCAATCTGATTTTCCCAATCCGCTTGCATATTGAAGTCCCCCATTACAATTGTGTCATTATCCTTATTACATGTCTTTTCTAGCTCCCTATGCAACCTCAACCCCACATCTTGGCTACTATTTGGAGGCCTATATAGGATTCCCATAATGCTTTTTTTACCCATGCAGTTTCTTAACTCCACCCACAAAGATTCAACATTCTCTGACCCTTTGTCACTGCTTTCTAAAGGTGTAATTCCATCTCTTACCAACAGAGATACACCACTGCCCATGCCTTCCTGCCTGTCCTTCTGGTACTAAATACATCCTTTGATGTTAAGCTCCCAACTATGGTCCTCTTTCAGCCACGACTCAATGATGCTGAGTGTTTCCCAATATTTCGTATTTTTATTTCAGATTTCTAGTGGCTGCTGTTTTTCATTTTTTTTCAGAGAAGCAGGAATGACCCTACTCTGTATTCTGCCTTCAGCTCGCTCTAAACTGCAGCTCAGGAGAACGTGTAAACCCACACCAGGGGATTAGGCAGCCTTGGTTTCATAGAAACATAGAAAACCTACAGCACAATACAGGCCCTTCAGCCCATAATGCTGTGCCGAACATGTCACGTACTTTAGAAATTACCTAGTGTTACCCATAGCCCTCTGTTTTTCTGAGCTCCATGTACCCTGTCCAGGAGTCTCTTAAAAGACCCTATTGTATCTGCTTTCACCACAGTCGCTGGCAACCCATTCCACGCACACACCACTCTCTGCATAAAAAACTTAGCCCTGACATCTCCTCTATTCCTACTTCCAAGCACTTTAAAACTGTGCCCTCTTGTTCTAGCCATTTCAGCCCTGGGAAAAAGCCTCTGACTAGCCACACGATCAGTGCCTCTCATCATCTTATACACCTCTATCAGGTCACCTCTCATCCTCCATCACTCCAAAGAGAAAAGGCCAAGTTCACTCAACCTGTTTTCATAAGGCATGCTCCCCAATCCAGGCAACATCCTTGTAAATCTCCTCTGCACACTTTCTATGGTTTCCACATCCTTCCTGTAGTGAGGCAACCAGAACTGAGCACAGTACTCCAAGTGGGGTCTGACCAGGGTTCTATATAGCTGCAACATTACCTCTCGGCTCCTAAACTCAATCCCACGATTGATGAAGGCTAATACACCGTACACCTTCTTAACCACAGAGTCAACCTGCCAGCAGCTTTGAGTGTCCTATGGACTCGGACCCCAAGATCCCTCTGATGCTCCACACTGCCAAGAGTCTTACCATTAATACTATATTCTGTCATCATATTTGACCTACCAAAATGAACCACCTCGCACTTATCTGGGTTGACTCCATCTGCCACCTCAGCCCAGTTTTGCATCCTATCAATGTCCCACTGTAACCTCTGATGGCCCTCCACACTATCCATAACACCTCCAACCTTTATGTCATCAGCAAACTTACTAACCCATCCCTCCACTTCCTCATCCAGGTCATTTATAAAAATCACGAAGAGAAGGGGTCCCAGAACAGATCCTTGAGGCACACCACTGGTCACCAAAGAATTCCTGAACGTTTTTACCAGGGACTAATTTTTATATTCATATGTATGATGATGAAACAAAAGTCTGAATTTGTGATTGAGTGCAGGTGTCTCTCTGCCTGACATCAGTAAAGGCACGGTTCTGAAGTCAACATGTCTGTCAGTGGTGGGTTAAGTGACTGGCTGTTACAGTGTGGATGTTTTAAGAGGTGGAAACTGCACTTCACTTTGCAGAAACTTCATATCTGCTTGGCCAGCTGGTTACAGGGTCTGCAACCTTTACACCAGATGGCACGGTAAAAATTAACAGAAGCTTCTTTACCTTGTACGCACTCTTCAAATGGTCGTAGTACACCTCCTCGATGGCTTGGAAATAGATCACTCCTTTCAATTTGGTTTCGTGTTTGTCTGCAGGAAGATAACAGTGAGAGCTTCAGTGCTGGCAGATTAAACACTTACACACAATCTGCTGGAGGAACTCAATGGGTCAAGCTACATCTGTGGAGGGAAGAAAGTGTCAAAGTTTCAGGTTGAAACCCTGCATCAGGACATTGGTATCTCCCCCGGCCCACCACGACCAAGGCTGTTTGAACCCTCTGAGTTCTCCCACCAGATCGTGTGTTGCTCTATCTGCTGGTTCTTGTATCTCCACTGTCTGCTGGTTCTTGTATCCCCATGTCTGCTGGGTTCTTGTATCCCCACTGTCTGCTGGTTCTTGTATCCCCACTGTCTGTTGGTTCTTGTATCTCCACTGTCTGCTGGTTCTTGTATCCCCATGTCTGCTGGGTTCTTGTATCCCCACTGTCTGCTGGTTCTTGTATCCCCATGTCTGCTGGGTTCTTGTATCCCCACTGTCTGCTGGTTCTTGTATCCCCATGTCTGCTGGGTTCTTGTATCCCCACTGTCTGTTGGTTCTTGTATCTCCACTGTCTGCTGGTTCTTGTATCTCCACTTACACACCTCAGCCTGGGAGTAGTTGATGAAGGTGCTTAAACATAGAGTGATTTGCAGTGAAGCGGAGGCACAGTCAAAGACCTGAAGTGACCGAGGGGAAGGACTGGCACAACCATGTCAGTGTGCACAATGCATTGGTGGTGCACTTTGATACAAGAAAGGAAACTGAATGGAGGGAAAGGATGAACAGGGTTACTGGGGAAGAAACAGGGAATTCATTGGCTGGATATCTCTAACAACAATGTCACAGGTAGACCGGGTGATGAAGCAACACACACAAAATGCTGGGGGAGCTCAGCAGGCCAGGGAGCATCTATGGAAAAGAGTACAGTCGATGTTTCAGGTCGAGAACCTTCATCCATGAAAGGTCTCGGCCCAAAACATTGAATGTATCTTTTTTGCCTGGCCTGCTGAGATCCCCAGCATTTTGTGTGTGTTAAGTGGGGATCTTGCATGGCATGGACCAATTAGAATGGAGGGCCAGTTTCTGTGCTGAGTTACTCTGTAACAACGGACAAACACAGGAGATGGAGAGATAACCCCAGCCTGCTGTGCACGAGCCAAGGGTTTAACAAGGGGTCTTTGCCCATTGACGGAGCCAGGCCCACGTATACCCACGTGCATAACAGGAGAGGGTCCGTTTACCCACCTGCATAATAGGAGAGGGTCCGTTTAGTCCTGTTGAAAACAAACCAGCGTTTCTTCCAGGTTTTAATTTTGCCACCCATTTTGATCAAGAAGCCTCTGCAGGTCTTCTCTGTGAGGGACACATGGTAGCAAGTCTCAACGTTGTGTCCAGCTGCTTCAATATGGGCTCGCAAGTCAAAGTCTTCCTTTCTGACTGGGAGGTAGCGAGTCAGTGGCCTGGCCTGTCGGCACAAAGTCAAAGTCGAGTTTCTTGTATGTGGGGTGCAATGAAAGACTTGCCAGGCACACAGCATTAACAAAAAAACGTAATTTAAGCATAAAATATATGCATTTATACAAGAAAGAACACAACTAGAACAAGTAAATAAGGCACATTGTAGTGTAGAGTGGTCATAGTGTTGCTACTCCGGTAGTAATTGGGGTTCTGTAGATTGGTTCAAAACCAAAAGGAAATAGCTGTTCTTGAACCTGGTGATGTAGGACTTCAGGCTTCTGTACGAGGACAGAGCTGAGGGCATCTGCAAATAGTGTCTACAATGAGCTGGTTGTCTGATCAGGGAAACTCCTGCTGATCATTCCATTGGCTGAACAGCACAATATGTGATTACTACTTTGTAAGGTGTGCATCTAATTCCTTCTCCGCGCTGCGCCACGGGGAACAATGAACAGCCCATTCACTGATAACACACACCCACACAGCCCAGCAACACATATCCATGCTGGATCAGGATAATCCCATTGCCTCATTCTCTCCGATTTCCTTTTGATACGGGTGTTTACCAATTGTTTATGTTGCCTCTCATGGCAGAGTTCCATCACTTATTTCTCAGTGACCCACTCTCACTCACTTATCTGTTATCTCTCACAGCCTTAAGTAAATGACACTCATTTATTCTCGAAAGTGCTGTCACAGGTAGACAAGGTTGTAATGAAAGCTTTGGGTACATTGGCCTTCATAAATCAAAGTATTGAGTACAGGAGATGTTATGAGATGTTTGAGATGTTATGTTGAAGCTGTACAAGATGTTGGTGAGGCCTAATTTGGAGTATTGCATACAGTTTTGATCACCGACCTACAATAAAGATATAAATCAGATTGAAAGAGTGCAGAAAAAATTCACAAGGATGTTGCCGGGTCTGCAGGACCTGTATTATAAGGAAAGATTGAGTAGGTTAAGACTGCATTCCTTAGAACAGAAGATTGAGAGATTTAACAGAGGTATACAAACTAATGAGGGGCATAGATAAGGTAAATGCGAGCAGGCTTTTTCCACTGAGGTTAGGTGGAACTACAGCCAGAGGTCATGGGTTGAGGGTGAAAGGTGAAATGTTTAGGAGAACATGAGCGTAAACTTCTTCACTCAGAGGGTCGTGAGAGTGTGGAATGAGCTGCCAGGACAAAGCTTAATTTCAATGTTTAAGAGAAGTTAGAATAGGCACATAGAATGTAGGGATATGGAGGGCTGTGGTCCCGGTGCAGGTTGATGGAAGCAGGCAGTTTAAATGGTTTTGCAAAGACTAGATGGGCTGAAGGGTCTGTTTCTGTGCTGTACCCTTCTATGACTCGCCCACAGCCCTGTGTCAACTTAGCCACTGCCCTGCATCGTCCTGTATAAATACAAAGCTAACTCCGCAGTCCTGTCTCAAATACAAACTTAATCCCACTGCTCTGTCCACAGTGTGTATCAATATCAGACAAATTCCACTACCCGCTCCCTCCCCAGAGTACCAAACTAATCTCAATCCATTCTCACCCGGTACCATTCGCAAACTACTGACACTGAACTAACCTATCAGAATCATTGAACATACAATAGTACAGCACATCACAGGCCCTTCGGCCCACAATGTTGTGCCAACCCTCAAACCCTGCCTCCCATATAACCCCCCACTTTAAATTCCTCCATATACCTGTCTAGTAGTCTCTTAAACTTTACTAGTGTATCTGCCTCCACCACTGACTCAGGCAGTGCATTCCACGCACCAACCACTCTCTGAGTGAAAAACCTTCCTCTAATATCCCCCCTGAACTTCCCACCCCCTACCTTAAAGCCATGTCCTCTTGTACTGAGCAGTGGTGCCCTGGGGAAGAGGCACTGGCTGTCCACTCTGTCTGTTCCTCTTAATATCTTGTACACCTCTATCATGTCTCCTCTCATCCTCCTTCTCTCCAAAGAGTAAAGCCCTAGCTCCCTTAATCTCTGATTATAATCCATACTCGCTAAACCGGGCAGCATCCTGGTAAATCTCCTCTGTACCTTTTCCAATGCTTCCACATCCTTCCTATAGTGAGGCGACCAGAACTGGACACAGTACTTCAAGTGTGGCCTAACCAGAGTTTTATAGAGCTGCATCATTACATCGCGTCTCTTAAATTCTATACCTCGACTTATGAAAGCTAACACCCCATAAGCTTTCTTAACTACCCTATCTACCTGTGAGGCAACTTTCAGGGATCTGTGGACATGTACCCCCAGATCCCTCTGCTCCTCCACACTACCAAGTATCTGCCATTTACTTTGTACTCTGTCATGGAGTTTGTTCTTCCAAAGTGTACCACCTCACACTTCTCCGGGTTGAACTCCATCTGCCACTTCTCAGCCCACTTCTGCATCCTATCAATGTCTCTCTGCAATCTTCAACAATCCTCTACACTATCTACAACACCACCAACCTTTGTGTCATCTGCAAACTTGCCAACCCACCCTTCTACCCCCACATCCAGGTTGTTAATAAAAACCACAAAAAGTAGAGGTCCCAGAACAGATCCTTGTGGGACACCACTAGTCACAACCCTCCAATCTGAATGTACTCCCTCCGCCACGACCCTCTGCTTTCTGCAGGCAAGCCAATTCTGAATCCACCTGGCCAAACTTCCCTGGATCCCATGCCTTCTGACTTTCTGAATAAGCCTACTGTGTGGAACCTTGTCAAATGCCTTACTAAAATCCATGTAGATCACATCCACTGCACTACCCTCATCTATATGCCTGGTCACCTCCTCAAAGAACTCTACTGGGCTTCTTAGACATGATCTGCCCTTCACAAAGCCATGCTTTAGAGATCAACCATGATTCTCTAAATGCCCATAGATCCTATCTCTAAGAATCTTTTCCAACAGCTTTCCCACCACAGACGTAAGGCTCACTGGTCTATAATTACCCAGACTACCCCCACCACCTTTTTTGAACAAGGGGACAACATTCGCCTCCCTCCAATCCTCCGGTACCATTCCCGTGGACAACGAGGACTTAAAGGTCCTAGCCAGAGGCTCAGCAATCTCTTCCCTCGCCTCGTGGAGCAGCCTGGGGAATATTCCGTCAGGCCCCGGGGACATTCGTCCTAATGTATTTTAACAACTCCAACACCTCCTCTCCCTTAATATCAACATGCTCCAGAACATCAACCTCACTCATATTGTCCTCACCGTCATCAAGTTCCCTCTCAGTGGTGAATCCGAAGAGAAGTATTCATTGAGGACCTTGTTCACTTCCACAGCCTCCAGGCACATCTTCCCACCTTTATCTCTAATCGGTCCTACCTTCACTCCTATCATCCTTTTGTTCTTCACATAATTGAAGAATGCCTTGGGGTTTTCCTTTACCCCAAGTAAATAAATTACAGTATACATATATTGAATAGACTAAAATATGTGCAAAATCAGAAATAGTGTACAGGTAGTCCCCAAGTTACGAACGTCTGACTTACGGACAACTCGTACTTACAAACTGAGGAACGAGAACGCCATCCATCATTTTAAGTCGGATCTCAACGCTGTCCGTCATTTTAAGCCATTGCCGTTGACACTGCGTTGAGTGTTTAACTTTGTATTTGGCTTAAATTTTTCTTAGTAAGATTCACCCTGACCACCCCCCCACCCCCCCACATTCCGGTCGGCTGATGGCGCAGTGAGTTCAGCACCGGGCTGGAGAACGGAGGTTCCCGAGTTTGATTTAGTGACAGATCACTCCCGTGCCTTGTTGACATCGAGCTTGCAACTCAACCTCGTAAAAAAAACACTGCCACCTCCAGTTTAAATTCCCACATGGAATATCATGGAGGATCAAATACCCAAACCCAGCACAGCCCCCACTTGTCCCATTTAACCTGTCTCAGTGCGGACCTGGGGAATTCAGTGTGGTGGGCCTTAGGACCCAGCAGTCCTCGGGAGCCGGCGGAGCTCAGGACCCGCCGCCCACAGTGTTTCTGTTCCATTGACGGGAAGCAATTGTGATTGAAAATAAAGTGGAAATAATAAAGCGTTTGGAAAGAGGTGAAATGCCATCGGTCATTGGAAAAGTGTTAGGCTACAGTCGGTCAACGATCGGAATAATTTTAAAGGATAATGGATAAAGTGAGAATAATGGAGCATGTGAAAGGTCTTGCCCCGATGAAAGCAACACAATGGTTTAATTATTGGAATACATACGTTTCTTAAGTGTCTTATATGCATAGAAAGGTAAAATATATACTATATACTAAGACAAACGTTTGACTAACTGACGCTAAATAATACTGGATGTACTTGTAAGACACTTAGAACAATGTCCATTTGAGTGCAAAGATGGTCACGGTGACTAGGGTTATAACAACACACAAAATGCTGGGGCACTCAGCGGGTCAGGCAGCACCTATGGAAGGAAATAGACAACCAGCATTTCAGGTTGGGACCTCATGACTCAGATAGTGGGGATCTTTGATGACCTTCTCGAGGTAGTGCCTTCTGTTATTACTACTAATTGTAGTGATCTCTGTGTAAACAAAACTTACCCCTCAGAACCCTTTCACAAATCCTTACTCCCATCTTCACCTATGTTCCCTTGTCTTTGGGAAATGGATTTTGGATATCTATCCCTCTTATAATGTTATATATTTCCTTCAGGTCATCATTGCTCCAGGGACAACTTCTCCCCGTCACTAAATTCCTCCAATCCGAAAAACATCTCCTCTGCACTCTCTCCGGTGCAACCATATTGTGAGATAAGGTGAGTACTGGCTTTGGGGACCCTAAATGGAGATTTATAAAAGACATAGAGCCATTTCATAAAGTCGAGGGCTGCAGAATTCAACAGAACTGGGCTAGCACCAGATGCCAGGCTCCAGGTCCCGGATCAACGTACACATCAAGTACCTGCCATCGCTGCTTTTCTCGCAGTTTAACTTCCTTCTCGATCAGCTGCTGCCTGCGTTCTGTCTCCTCCTGCAGCCTTTTCTCCAGCTGCTCCCTGCGGCACCGTTCCTCTTGCAACGCCTGCTTCTTCGCCTCCATTTCCCGCTCCTCCAAAACCAGGAGAAAAGAACATCAGTTAACCAATCTGGCAGAAAAGCAGCACGTGACTTTGTCCAATGGAGACTGCTTCTCTCTTCAAAGTATAAACATCAACAACTAAAGCAGTGTAAAATCCTCTCCACCACTTCTGTTCCTCAGATTATTACACACCCAGCCAGCATTAAAGTCAATGAGGAACCCAGACAGTATCCAGTCCGAGGAAGAGACTCTTAGTTCTGCCTTTACACTAGACGATGGCAGTGTTAATGTGGGTGCAGTTGTACATGGCACTCCAGAATGAAGCACATTCACAAAGGGCAGTAGAACAACCACATTCAGCATTACCAATAGAATTTACAGTATCACAATTTTAAGCTGTAAAGGTGCAGAAAAAAACTGGGATATTGATGCTGGGGTTTGGCCGTGGTACTGTCATTAAATCTCAAGGATTGGTGGTTCCTGGAAATAATCATTGTCTTTGCGTGAATGTTGCTTGCCATTTATCAGCCTAGGTCTTGTTAGGGTACGGCCTCATTTTCTGAGGAGCTGCAAATGGAATTGAACAGTCATCAATTGTCAGTGAACATCCCCACGCTTGGCCTCATGATGGATGGAAATGATGGGGCAAGTGAGGATGTTTGGAGCCTAGGGCACCGCCCTCAGCAACTCTTAGAGGAATCAATGATTGGCTAACCTCCATTGACCACAACCAACTTCAGAGTGGTTTAATAAATTATTGTTCCCTGTACCAAGGTAGAGTGAAAAACTTCAGAACACACACATAATGCTGGAGGAACTCAGCAGGTCAGGCAGCATCTTGCATTACATCCATACAGTCATTTTCACTGAGGTGGTACAATGGCAAAAACACAGAATGAAGTGTTAACAGTTACAGATAAAGTACAGTACAGAGAGGCAATAAGGTGCAAGGCCATGATAAGGTAGACTGGGAGATGAGAAGTCCATCGGGGTAGAAGCTGTCCTTGAGCTTGGTGGCACGTGCTTTCAGGGTCTCTAAGCTTCTGCTCGATGGGGGGGCGGGGGTGGTGAGGAGAGGTATGTGGTGGGTGGGGTATAGACCAAGTGCATGGAAGGGAGACTAGCTTTTGTGCTGGACTGGCCTGCCCACAACTCTCTGCAGATTCTTGCAGCCTCGGACAGAGTGCTGCCACAGCAAACTATGATGGATCTGGATAGATCACTCCTGAGTTTCGACCTTCCCCTTCAATGTCCACTGACTTCAGCTTTAACAGTGATGGCCACACTGAATCAAACACTGTCTTGATGCTGGAGGCAATTACTTTCATCTTTGGCATTGCACCAAGATGGACCCGGAGTGGTCAATGGGTTATTGCTAACAGCATTGTTGACAACACCATTACCCACTTTGCAAGTGATGAACGTGTCAGAAGTAATGAAAATGGAATGGCATGGTGGTGTATTCAGTACTGCAGTTGAATGTTGACTGGTTGTTGCAGAACCAGCCGTTTCTTGATATAAAGTGGAGTGAATCGATTTGGCTGAAGAGGGGATCTATGATGATGGGATACACAGGAAGGCCCTGTTTCCCTCAGCAGAATCAGATTTATCATCACATGATCTGAAATTTGTTGTTTGAAGGCAGAAGTACAGTACAAAATTATAAAACAAATCAACAGTCGAAAATAAAAGCAACAATGAAGTAGTGTCCATGGACAATTGAAAAAGCTGATGGCAGAGGGGAAGAAGCTGCTCCTGAATCATTGAGCGAGGTTTGGCCGGCTCCTGTGCTTCCTCGTTGGTAGAAATAAAAGAGGACTCATCTCAGATGGTGAAGTTCCTTAATGATAGATGTTGCCTTCTTGAAGCACTGCCTGTTAAAGATGCCTTTGATGGAGCTGGCTGAGTCCACAAGCCCCCACAGCCTCTTTCAATCCTGTGCATGGAGCTCCTGAACCGGGTTGTGATGCCACCAGTCAGAATGCTCTCCACTATACATCTATAGAAGTCTCGGTGACCTATGAAATTTCCTCGGACTCCTAATAGAGCTGCTGGCTGGCCTTCATGACTGCATCAATGTTTTGGGCCCAGGAAAGGAGATATTGAAACCCAGGAACTTGAAGCTGCTCACCCTTTCCACCACTGACCCCTAAGGACTAGTGTGTAGTCCCACTATCAACTCCTTAGTCTGGCTGACATTGAGTGTGAGGGTGTTGTTGTGACACCACTCAAACAGCTGATCTATCTCGGTCTTGTATGCCGCCTAGTTACCATATGGCATTTTACCAGAATCAGTGCTAACAGTCGTTCAGAGACAGGGATCTAACATATTCATTGTAATATTAACAAAAAAGGAATAGTTGTGAGACCTTAAAATCACTGCCTGGAAGGTTGGCTGAGACCAGAGTGAACAAGTGCCTGCAGTAGGAGAGAGGGATCAGTCTGAACCAGCATGAAAACACTGACGGATCTTTGCTACTGTCAGTACTGTGTATGACCCACCCAGTGTTACAGCTTCTGTGTCGTGAGACAGCCCTGAACAGAGAGTGTTTGTGAACTGCTTACAAGGTCTGTTTCTTTTGGCATAGAAGGTGACAATGAAATGAATTTCAGGTTTGTAAACATTTCCAGAGCACTCAGAGCTCATTGAGATAGAAACGAAGAGAGATTAAGGTGATGACAGTGTGAAATCACCCCAGAAGCTGGGAATGGAACTCACTTTGCTCTCGATGAGCCACGCTTTCTCAGCCTGAGCCTCCTTCAGAAGACGTTCCATCTCCTCAAGTTTTGCAACATTGAACGTACTGGCACTGCACACAAGCATACAAACCATGAAAAACATGTTGAAAGTTAATAATGCAAAGAGAAGTAATGTTGATATTGAATCCTCATTCACCACTTGTGCTGGCAGTTCATTCCACACTCTCACCACCCTCTGAGTGAAAAAGATCCCCTTATGTTCCCCTTAAACATTCCACCTTTCATCTTTCGCCTCTAATTCTTGTTTCACCCAACTTCAGTGGAAAAAGTCTGCTTGCGTTTACCCTATCTATACCCCTCAGATTTTTGTATAGCTCTAAAAAATCTCCCCTCAATCTTCAATGCTCCAGAGAATAAAGTCCTAACGCATTGGACCGTTCCCTACAACTCAGGTCTTCAAGTCCTGACAACATCCTTGTAAATTTTCTCTGCACTCTTTCATTCATATTGACATCTTTCCTGTAGGTGGGTAACTAAAACTGCACACAATACTCAAATTAGGCCTTGTCAACATCTTATACAACTTCAATGTAACATTCCAACCTGTACTCAGTACTTTGACTTATGAAGGCCAATGTACCAAAAGCTTTCTTTACGGCCCCATCTACCTGTGATACTACTCTCAATGAATTATGGATCTGTATTCCCAGATCCCGTTGTTCTACTGTACTTCCCAGTGTTCTACCACTCACCACGGTTTGTCCTCCAAAATGCAAAACCCCTTTTCTGCATTAAATTCTATTGCCATTTTCAGCCCATTTTTCCAGCTGGTCCAGCTCCCACAGCAGGTCATGATAGCCTTCCTTGCTGTCTACTACGTTCACAATCTTGGTGTCATCTGCAAATTTGCTGATCCATTTTCCCACATTATCATCCAGATCACTGATATAGATGACAAACAACAAAGGACCCAGCACTAATCCCTATGGCACACCACTAGTCACAGGCCTCCAGTCAGAGAGGCAACCATCTACTACCACTCTCTGGCTTCACCCACAAAGCCAATGTCTAATCCAATTTACTAACTCACCTTTAACGCAGAGTGATCAAAACTTCGTGACCAACTTCCCATGTAGGACCTTGTCAAGGAACTTGCTGAATTCCAATTAGGCAATACCCACTGCCTTTCCTTTATCAGCTTTTCTGGTAAATTCCTGAAAAAACTCTATAGATTGGCTAGACATGACCTATGCACACAAAACCATGTTCACTATCCTTAATCAGTCCCTGTCTATCTATATATACTTAGATAAATGGTCTTGTAGAATACCTTCCAATAACTTACCGACTACTGACATCAGGCTCACCAGTCTATAATGTTCTGGCTTATTCTTAGAACCTTTCTTAAGCAACAGAACAGCATTAGCTATCCCCCAATCCTCCAGCACCTCACCCATGGTTAGGATGTTTTAAATATCTCTGCTGGGGCCCCAGCATCCCTGCATCTGCACTAGCCCCCACAGGGTGGGGTCCAAGGGAACACCTAGTCAGGCCCTGGGGACTTATCCACCCAATTTGCTTTAAAATACCTCCTCCTCTGTAATCTGTATATGGTCCATGAACTCACTGCTGTTCCCCCTCACTTCTATAGACTCTGTGCCCATCTCCTGAGTAAACACAGATGCAAACAACATCCATTGAAGATCTTCCCCATTCCTTTTGGCTGCATGCACAGATGGCCACTTCCAGAGGACCAATTTTGTCCATTGCTATCCATTTGCTCTTAATAATTCTATGGAAGCCCTTGGGACTCTCCTTCGCCTTGTCTGTTCAGGCAGCCTCATGCCTTTTGCTAGCCCTCCTCATTTTCTTCTCTTGCATTTCTTACACTCCTCAAGTATCCCATTTGCTCCTACCTGCCTTTACCTGCTATGCATCTCCTTCTTTTTCTTATCCAGGGTCTAATATCTCTTGAAAACCAAAGTTCCCTAAACCTGTAATCTTTGCTTTTTATTCTGAGAGGAACAAACAAATGCTGTATTCTCAGAACTTCACTTTTGAGTTTCACCTTTGCCAGAAAACAGCCTGTTGCAATCCACACTTGCCTGATCCTTTCTGATACCATCAAAACTGGCCTTTCTCCAATGTAGAGAAAAACCCATGGACCAGACCTATCCTTCTCTATAATTATGTTGAAACTCATGGAACTATGGTCACTGTGCAAAGTGTTCCCCTACACAAATTTTTGTCATCTGCTCTGTCTCATTAGACACTCTCTCTAATTTGGGACCTCTATTTACTGATTAAGGAAATTGTCCTGAGCACATTCGACAAACTCTATCATATCCAGCACTTTTACAGTATGGGAGTCCCAGTCAATATGTGGAAATGTAAAATCACCTATGATTACAATACATGCTTCTTGCAACAGTCTGCTATCTCTCTACAAATTTGCACCTCTAAATCAGACAGGCTATTAGGAGAAGTCTCCACATGTGCCCTTACCAATGTCTGGATACCTTATCAAAGGCTGACAATGATAAATGCACTGTTCTCTTCAAACCTTCAAAGAGCCAGCACAGGCTCAATAGGCCAAAGCTCTTCCAGTGCAGATTCTACACTTTGCTGACTATTCTAGTGAAACCAGCTTCACTGAATACACCATATAAAAAAGCTGAATGCATCGAGTGGGGAGCAATAGAGAGCACAACTTATCAACCAGCCAAACTGATTTTGCAAAGGATCCATACGGTATTCAGAGGGGAGGAGGAATCGGGAAGATAGGGGCTTGGGAGGGTTCAAGGCTTTAAATGATGAAACAGCAGAGCCGAGGCATAGTCGGCACAGTGATACAACTGGTAGAGCCACTGCCTGACAGCTTCAAACCGAGGTCTTGGGAGTTCTGTTGAATCACAGGTCAGGACAGCGATTCATTTCTGACGTCCCATGCTGTCCGTGTGAGGAGTTTGCACATTCTCACCTTGACTCTGTGGGTTTCCCCAAGTGCTTCACTTTTCTCCCACATCGACAGGTGTATTTGTCAGTTTAATTTGCCCCTAATGTGCAGTGAGTGGTAGAATTTGTGAGGAGAAGAGAATGGCATGAATGTGATTGGTGTTGGATGGTCTGTACAGACCAAATGGGCCCAAGGGCCTATTTCACAATGTATGACTCACAGCCCACCCTCTACTCCTCCCTGCAACTCCTCTTTTGATTTATTTACTGAGTCTGGAGTTCACTGTCCTGACAGTGTTTAGCTCCCTTCCCTAATTGCCATCGAGATGGTGAAGGTGAGCTCGTTTGTGAACTGGTGACCCAGGGAGTTCCAGAATTCAGACACAGTGGCACAGGTACAACTTGCTCAAGTTGTCTCCTGACCGTCTTGTGTTTGCCTGATCTCTTTGGCTGCCTTACTCCTTTCCATTCTGGAATTCTTCCCCCTCCATCTATTGGCAGCATTTCATCTGCCCTTCAGTTCTCTCAGCACACGCCATTTGTCAACTGCAAAGCGATTGGCACAATTCGATGCAGCTCCTTCTCTGGAAGAACACCATTGGTCAGGTAACATCTGTGAAGGTCAATGTATCAGGTTGAGACAGTTCATCTGGACTGACAGAATAGAGGGAAGATAGCCAGTATAAATATGTGAGGGAAACGAACTGGATCCAGGTGGTGAGGGTGACAGGCAGATGGAGGAGAGGAGATTAGAGGTAGTGACAAAGGCTGGGAGATGACAAAGCGATGAAGATGAAGCAATCTGCGAGGGTGAATGTGGAGCATGGAATCAGGTGAGGGAGGTGGGTTGGGCAATCGAGAACAGTAGGGGGAGGTGACCCAGTGGGTTGGGGGTGGGCGGATGGAGTGGGTGGAAGAGGGGAAAGAAATGGGGTGCTATGGATGGTATAGGAAGAGTGGGGGTAGATCAGGAGGAGAGAGGGGCAAAGAGTGGAGGTTACATGGAGTTTGAGAGTTCAATGTTCACGCTGCCAGGTGCAATATAAGGTGCTCATCCTCCAGTTTATATTTAACCTCACTCTGGCAGTGGAGGAGGCCAAGAACAGGCAGGTTGGTGTGGGAATGGGGAGAATTACAATAGTTAGTAACTAGGATTCTATCCTTTTCAGCTCTTTGTCACCTCCCAGCCTCTGATGTTATTCCCACTCTCTTCTCCTGCAGTCCCCTCACCTAGATACATCTACCACCTGCCAGTTCTTGCTCCATCCCTCCCCTCCACATTTTAAACACTAGCTGCTTCCCTCTTTCTTTCAGTCCAGAAAAGGGTCTCAACCCAAACATGGCTGATCTTACTTCCCAGATACTGCCCGACCTACTGAGTTTCTACTGTATTTTGTGTGTTGTTCCAGCTTCCTGCATCTGCTGTCTCTCAGGTCTCCATCTGCTTCACTCCCTGCTCGTTTTACACCAGACGTCAGAGTTGAAGCAATATCAAAACATTCCTGCTTTTAGGATGGCTAATCAGAGAGGTTATAGACAGAGTAGATTTAATATCAATGACACGGTAGCACGCTGCTTTACAGTACAGGAGACCTGGGTTCAATTCCCGCCATGGCCTGTAAGGAGTTAGGATTCAAATGATTGGGGAATCCCTGCTATGAGAATCAGTTCAAAGATTTAAATTAACGTGATGCCTTGCCCTTCTCATCCAGCAATGTACTTCTGAAATGAAAACCAAAAGCAAACCTGCAGATGTTGGCAATCTAAAATGCTGAGTGGGTCAGGGAGCATCTCTGGAGAGAGAGGCAGTGTTAATGTGTCAGGTTGAGGAGCCTTTGTTGTGAGTCTGTTTCTCTTCCCATGGACACAGCCTGGCCCGTTGAGTATTTCAGACACTTTTGAAGGGCAGACAGCATTATAGTGTTGAAACTTTAAACAGAAAACAGGAAGTAACAATGACCACTGGCTGGCTTTCTGCAGGGTGGGTATTAAACAGTAGCCCAGATCATCAGGGAAAGTTCCCTTGCCTCTGAGATCTTTCAGGTTCACACATTGTTTCTCCTGAAAGAGAGTACAACTCTCCCTCAGTACTGGCGTACAATGTCCACCTCCATCATCTATCCCTGGAACAAATAAAGTGATCTGTAAATGTTAAAATGTTCTCTGTATGTTCATGGAAATGCCACAGTGGGAAAGGAGTTTGAAAATGTTCAATAGCAAGCAGTATTATTTCATCAATTCATTCGCTTTCAAATGCCTCGAGATGTCGGACTGACCAACCGGGAACAATGACACAGATAATAAATGGAAGGGAACAGATGGAGGCAGAGGTAGAGAAGAAAGTCAGATTCTTTCTCTCAGTGTAGAAATGTCAAGGACAATAGGATGTGCAGTTTTAAGGAGATGTATGGGATGCTTTTTGCACAGTGGTAGGTGTCTGGACCAGGCTGTTAAGAGTGATGCTGGAAGCAGATAACTGAAAGGCAGTTAGATAGACACATGAATATGCAGGGGGTGGAGGTAGAACCTGATGTAATAGTGACATGTAGGAGGCAGTTAGATAGACACATGAATATGCAGGGGATCACGTACGGGTAGGAGAGATTTGGTTTAACTTGACATCATGTTCAGCACAGACATTGGGCCCAAGGACCTGTTCCTATGCCGTACTCCTCTACGTCCCATGTTAGCTTCCTGGCTGAACTGTAATAACATGGTGCACTGAAACTACCACATGAAATGAAGTGAAGTAGGAAATATTCCAGCTTCTATTCCTTAATTTAAAAGTCAATGAAAGCCAGACTGGGCCATTTGCTGAAAGATCTCAAAACCCTCATTATCTTACCCAAAACCATCTTGTAGATGTTTTTTACTACTTCAAATTACAAGCTACAAAGATTAGCCCCATATTTATCCAATTAGGAACTTTAATCTTCAGCAGTTTGGTGTTTGGAGACAACAGCTGATTTTACCAATAAACTACAGCTCAGGTTTCAGTATATCCTGAAGCAGGCTTTGCAGGCATGGTTCACGTCTAATTAATAGTGAGCACCTGGTTCAGACCAAACACTACAGGCTGGTTTCAATCACCTTGTGTGGAATAAACAATCCAACACAATTCAGCAGGTCCTGTGAACATATGTGGCCCATCAAACATCACCTTGGTCTGGTGACAGCAACTTAGAATTATTGGGTTAAGTCCAATCTCATTCTCCGTACAACAGACTTGTCAGGATGAAGCTCCAAGTGACCAGTGTTGGAATTTAGGGTAGTGAGGTCTCATCAAGATTATGGCAAACTTTGACGTATATACCAAGAGACTTACTGATTGCTGCTTTTCAACCTGCCCCTCTCTGTACCTCCTAAAATAACTCATCTTTGGGATCAATAAGGAATCTGCTGGAGAACTCAGCAGATCGAGCAGAATCTATGGGGGTAGAGGAACTGTCCAATCCCTGCATCAGGACCGAGCAATTTTGGGTTCCTAGAAAACATCTGCTGGCATTGGAGAGGAAATTTCTTTAGCCCAAGGGTGGTGAATCTGTGGAATTCATTGCCACAAACGGCTGTGGAAGTAAAGTCATTGGGTATATTCAAAGTGGAGGTTGATAGATTCCTTATTAGACAGGGCATCAAAACTTACGGGCAGAAGCCAGGAGAATGGGGTTGAGAGGGATAATAAATCAAGTATGATAGAATGGTACAGCAGGTTTGATGGGCTGAATGGCCTGTTTCTGCTCCCATGTCTTATGAGTGGGGTAGGGAAGTGGCCAGTATAAAGAGGAAAGGGGGAGTGAGACAGGACTGTTAAGTGATTGGTGGACTGAGGAGTGGTGAAAGACAGCGGATAGGTCCAGAAGGAGACGGAGGGTGGAGTAGGATTCCAGTGGCAGGTGAATGATAGATGGAGACAGACAGGGAGAGAGAAATGAGGACAGAGGGAGAGAGAGAAATGAGAGGCAGAGGGAGAGAGAGAAATGAGAAGCAGAGGGAGAGAGAGAAATGAGAGGCAAAGAGAGAAATGAGACAGTGGGAGAGAGAGAAATGAGAGGCAGAGGGAGAGAGAGAAATGAGACAGTGGGAGAGAGAGAAATGAGATGCAGAGGGAGAGAGAGAAATGAGAGGCAGATGAAGTGACGTCAAGGAAGGGGGGATGTGAAGGTGAGGTGTTTCTTTGAAAATTATCTCCGCATGTCTAGTTTTGTTTCCCATTTTAAAATCCTCAAATATATGCCTTTGAGCTTTGATCTTGCCTGCTCACACCTACAGAAACCACTGGGAAATGATCACATAACTTCCACCCCTACGTGCCCAGCAAAGATACGCCATCTTTGTTGGTCTTTCTGGGCTAGCCTGTGCCAGAGCTCACAAAACCTTACTCTTGTTACCTGTCCATTGTGACCATTCACAATGATTGCAAGCAATGGGGAAGACATGCAGAGGTCAGAGCTGGAGGAGCAGAGTGATCTTAGTGCAGTATGGAGCCAGAGGATAGGGAGGTAATTGTTGCATTATTGTCAAATGTACTGAGATATAATGAAAAGCTTTTGTTTGCGTCTTATCATTCCATTCATGATGACACCAGAGTAGTAGAGAAGGAAAACGGAATGCAGAACGTGGTGTTACAGAGCCCAAGGAAGTACAGTGGAAGCAGACAAGCTCGTTAGGTGCAAGGGCTACAACAAGGTAGATAGTGAGATCAAGAGTTCATCTTTATCATACAAGAGCCTTCTAACAGCAAGACAAACTGCCTATGAGCCTAGTTAGTACATGTTCTCAAGCTTTTGTATTTTCTGCCCGACAGGAGAAGGGAGAGAGTGACCATTGGTGGGAGAGGACGATCGTGGTGGTAGAGAATGACTCGGGTGGGAAGGGGAGGCAGAACGAGGACACTCCTCAAACAGCCGTCATCCATAAGCACAGTGATAATGGGGAACTAGTCTTGTATGAGTTCTGTCTCAGGCACCAGAATCTGGGATCAGATTTACAGAAGAAGGGCAGTTGGGAAACCAGCTGACAGGTGACAGGTACATGAGGGATTCAGCAACAGGGAATGAGGTGGTAGGGCAGGGGTGTGGTTTGGCTGGGAGATTCACTATACAATGGACTGAGAAATTCATTCTACACAGTACTAATGCTCTGTGTCCCTGCTACTAGAACAGACTATGATACCTGAGCTGAGCATATTGCCAAATTAAATTAAAAAAAGAAACACAGAAAACCTACAGCACAATACAGGCCCTTCAGCCCACAAAACTGTGTTGAACATTTCCTTACCCTAGAACTACCTAGGCTTACCCATAGCCCTCTATTTTTCTAAGCTCCATGTACCTATCCAGGAGTCCCTTAAAAGACCCTATTGTATCCGCCTCCACCGCCACCGCTGGCAGCCCATTCCACGCACTCACCACTCTCTGCGTAAAAAACTTACCCCTGACATCTCCTCTGTACCTACTCCCCAGCACCTTAAAACTATGCTCTCTCAGGCTAGCCATTTCAGCCTTTGAAAAAAGCCTATGACTATCCACACAATCAATGCCTCTCATTATCTTGTACACCTCTACCACGTCACCTCTCATCCTCCGTTGCTCCAAGGAGAAAAGGCCAAGTTCACTCAACTTATTCTCATAAGGCATGCTCCCCAATCCAGGTAACATCATTGTAAATCTCTTCTGCACCCTTTCTATGGTTTCCACGTCCTTCCTATAGTGAGGTGATCAGAACTGAGCACAGTACTCCAAGTGGGGTCTGACCAGGGTCCTATATAGCTGCAACATTACCTCTCGGCTCCTAAATTCAATCCCATGGTTGCTGAAGGCCAATGCACTCTATGCCTTCTTAACCACAGAGTCAACCTGTGCAGCAGCTTTGAGTGTCCTATGGACTCAGACCCCAAGATCCCTCTGATCCTCAACACTACCAAGAGTCTTACCATTAATACTATATTCTTCCATCATATTTGACCTACCAAAATGAACCATCTCACACTTATCTGGGTCAACTCCATCTGTCGCTTCTCAGCCCAGTTTTGCTTCCTATCAATGTCCCGCTGTAATCTCTGACAGCCCTCCACACTGTCTACAACACCCCCAACATTTGTGTGATCAGCAAATTTACTAACCCATCCCTCCACTTCCTCATCCAGGTCATTTATAAAAATCACGAAGAGTAAGGGTCCCAGAACAGATCCCTGAGGCACAGCACTGGTGACCGACCTCCATGCAGAATATGACCCATCTCCAACCACTCTTTGCCTTCTGCGGGCAAGCCAGTTCTGGATCCACAAAGCAATGTCCCCTTGGATCCCATGCCTCCCTACTTTCTCAATAAGCCTTGCATGGGGCACCTTATCAAATGCCTTGCTGAAATCCATGTACAGTCGGCCCTCTTTATCCACAAATTCAACCAACCACGAATCACGAAAACTTCCAGCACTTGTTGTTAGAGCATGCAAAGACTTTTTTTTCTTGTCATTATTCCCTAAACAATGCAGTATAACAACTATTTTACATAGCATTTACATTGTATTAAGTATTATAAGTAATATAGAGATGATTTAAAGTATACTGGAGGATGTGCATGGGTTATCGTGGATCGGATCGAAAAAATCGTAAGTTCTTACTAAGTAAGTTGGAACAGGTACATCCAGAATTATTTAGCGTCAGTTAGTCAAATGTTTGTCTTTGTATATAGTTTATATTTTACCTTTCTCTGCATATAAAACACTTCAGAAAGTAAGTTTCAGCACCGGGCTCGAGAAGATCCCGAGTTCGATCTAGTGACAGATCGCTCCCGAGTGCACTCTGCACCGTGCCAGGTTGATGTGGAGGATCAAACACCCAAAACCCCAAAACCCAATAATTAAACCACTGCGTTGCTTAGTAATAATTGTAGTTTTCATCAGGGCAGAGCCTTTCTCACTTTATCCTTTAAAATTGTTCCGATCGTTGACTGACGTAGCCTAACGCTTTTCCAATGACCAATGGCGTTTCACCTCTTTCCAATCACTTTATTATTTCCACTTTATTTTCAATCGTTATCGTGATTATTTTCGTGAACAGAAACACTGTGGATTCAGATCACTGCTGCCGGGTCCTAATGTCCACCGCACTGAGACCGGTTAAATAAGGTCTGAGGTTCCGCTGGGTCCTAAGATCCACGGCATTGAAACACGTTGAATAAGGGGCTTGAGCATCAGCCAATTTTGGTATCCGCAAGGGGTCCCGGAACCAATCCCTCGTGGATAAGGAGGGCCGACTGCACACTACATCTACGGCGCTACCCTCATCACTGTGTTTAGTCACCTCCTCAAAAAATTCAATCAGGCTCGTAAGGATGACCTGCCCTTGACAAAGCCATGCTGATTATTCCTGATCATATTATACCTCCCCAAATGTTCATAAATCCCGCCTCTCAGGATCTTCTCCATCATCTTATCAACCACTCACTGGTCTATAATTTCCTGGGCTATCTGTACTCCCTTTCTTGAATAAGGGAACAACATCTGCAACCCTCTAATTCTCTGGAACCTCTCCCGTTCTCATTGATGATGCAAAGATCATTGCCAGAGGCTCAGCAATCTCCTCCCTCGCCTCCCACAGTAGCCTGGGGTACATCCCGTCTAGTCCTGGTGACTTATCCAACTTGATGCTTTCCAAAAGCCCAGCACATCCTCTTTCTTAATATCTGTATGCTCAAGTTTTTCAGTCCACTGTAAGTCATCCCTACAATCGCCAAGATCCTTTTCCATAGTGAATACAGAAGCAAAGTACTCACTAACTACCTCTGCTCCATACACACTTTTCCACTGTCACACTTGATAGGTCCTATTCTCTCACGTCTTATCCTCTTGCTCTTCACATACTTGTAGAATGCCTTGGGGTTTTCCATAATCCTGTCCATCAAGGCCTTCTCATAGTCCCTTCTGGCTCTCCTAATTTCATTCTTAAACTCCTTCCTGCTAGCCTTATAATCTTCTGGATTTCTATCATTAACTAGTTTTTTGAGTCTTTCATAAGTTCTTTTCCTCTTGACTAGATTTACAACAGCCTTTGTACACTACGGTTCCTGCACCCTATTATCCTTTCCCTGTCTCATT
The DNA here is from genome assembly GCF_048418815.1 of Hemitrygon akajei. NCBI lineage: Eukaryota > Metazoa > Chordata > Chondrichthyes > Myliobatiformes > Dasyatidae > Hemitrygon > Hemitrygon akajei. Next base: position 95,497,816 of record NC_133128.1, on the reverse strand, counting down.
GGAATACACCTATGCAGAACCCTACACAAATATCCCCTGAACAATTACCACATTTCTTCCGTACATTTCCCTGAGAACGTTTCCAATTTATGCTTCCAAGTTCCTGTCTGATAACCTCATATTTCCCCTTACTCCAATTAAACATTTCCCTAACCTGTCTGTTCCTATCCCTTTCTAATGCTATGATGAAGGAGATAGAATTGTGATCACTATCTCCACAATGCTCCCCCACTGAGAGACCTGACACCCGACCAGATTCATTTCCCAATCCCAATTCAAGTACAGCCTCTCTTCTTGTAGGTTTATGTACATATTGTGTCAAGAAACTTCCCTGAACACACCTAACAAACTCCAACCCATCTAAACCCCTCACTCTAGGGAGACGCCATATTTGGGAAATTAAAACCTCCCACCACAACAACCCAGTTATTATTACACCTTTGCAGAATCTGTCTCCCTATCTGCTCCTCGATGTCCCTGTTACTATTGGGTGGTCTATAAAAAACACCCAGTAGAGTTATTGACCCCTTTCTATTCCTAACTTCCACCCATAGAGACTCCGTAGACAATCCCTCCATGTCTTCCTCCTTTTCTGCAGCCGTGACATTATTTCTGATCAGCAGTGCCATGCCCCCACCTCTTTCGCCTCTTTCCCTGTCCTTTCTGAACCATCTAAAGCCTGGCTCTTGAAGTAGCCATTCCTGCCCCTGCACCATCCAGGTCTCTGTAATGGCCACAACATCATAGCTCCAAGTGCTGGTCCACGCTCTAAGCTTATCCACTTTATTAATGATACTCCTCACATTACAACAGACACATCTCAAACCATTGGTCTGAGTGCGTCCCTTCTCCATCATCTGCCTATCCTCCCTCTTTCACTGTCTCCAAGCTTTCTCTATTTGTGAGCCAACCGCCTCTTCCTCTGTCACTTCAGTTCAGTTCCCATCCCCCCAGAAATTCTAGTTTAAATTCTCCCCAATAGCCTTAGCAAACTTCCCTGCCAGGATATTGGTCCCCCTAGGATTCAAGTGCAACCTGTCCTCTTTGTACAGGTCACACCTACCCCAAAAGAGGTCCCAATGATCCAGAAATCTGAATCCCTGCCCCCTGTTCCAATCCCTCAGCCACACATTTATCCTCCACCTCATTCTATTCCTATACTCACTGTCACGTGGCACAGGCAGTAACCCCGAGATTACTACCTTTGAGGTCCTGCTTCTCAACTTCCTTCCTAACTCCCTGTAGTCTTTTTTCAGGACCTCTTCCCTTTTCCTACCTATGTCATTGGTACCAATATGTACCACGACCTCTGGCTGTTCTCCTTCCCACTTCAGGATATCGTGGACGCGATCAGAAACATCCTGAACTCTGGAACCTGGGAGGCAAACTACCATCCATGTTTCTTTCCTGCGACCACAGAATCGCCTGTCTGACCCCCTGACTATAGAGTCCCCTATCACTACTGCCAGAGGCCCAGCCACTGTTGTTTCCTCCAGATAGGCCGTCCCCACCCCCAACAGTACTCAAGCAGGAGTACTTATTGTTAAGGGGGACACCCATAGGGGTACTCTCTGGCATCTGACTCTTGCCCTTTCCTCTCCTGACTGTTACCCACTTATCTGTCTCCCGAGGCCCCAGTGTGACTACCGCCTATAGCTCCTCTCTATCACCTCTTCACTCTCCCTGACCAGATGCAGATCATTGAGCTGCAGCTCCAGTTCCCTAACACGGTCCCCAAGCTCAACACACCGGGTGCAGATATGGCCGTCTGGGAAGCTGGGAGTCTCCCAGACATTCCACATCTGATACCGGGCACAGAAAACCGGCCTCACACTCATACTTCCTGTCTGTATTCTACACAGGCAACTTACCTTGCCTCGACCCGTTATTGCCAAAGCCCCGTTGAGCCAAAGCCTTCCTACTCTGTCTCCCTCTACTCCATCACCCGCTCCTTCAATGGCCGCTGTATAAATCTGTCTTCTTTTTAAACTCTTACACAGTCATGCCCCCTTTAAACCGCTGAAGAAATAAATGAATCCTGTCTGCCCGTACATGATCCATGTACCTCCATTCTCTGTATATTCACGTGTCTATCTAAAAGCCTCATCAAAGCCCAATTGCATTTGTTCCCATCACCACCCCAGTAAACAAGACAACTTTTACCTGGAAATATTGTCAGGGGAACACGCAGACAAGTTGGTGTCTGCACTGTCGGAGCTGTCCAAGCTGAGAGCATCAAATGCACTGTCCTTGCAGCCATTGTCAGTACAGAGGGTTTGCTCCAGCCCAGTGCGAGTTTGGACCTGGGATTTCACTCTCTGCTCCTCGTTGGCACGGTGAAGCCGGGGTCCTGAGGGAGCACAAAACAATATCTTGGTCAATCTACAGAACAAACCAGGCACAAATCAGACCAAACGACTCAGAGCAAGACAGCCCCTGGAGCCCAACTCCAACCATAACTGTGGTGAGGCCCCGGTATCCATTGTTGCACGGATAATAATGCCTCAGGAAAAAGGCGCACTTCATCAGGGACCCCTACCCTCCAGGCCATGCCTTCTTCTCAATGCTGCCATTGGCCAGGACATACATGAGCCCAAGGACCAACCTTCAACAACTGCTTCTTCCCCACTACCACCCTGGCCATGAACTGATTGGAATAACTTAATGCTATCTTGGTGTATATCTTCCTCAATGTGCACCAATATTATATCTATTATATTTATGTTTATTTTGTCATGCAAGTTATGAAAAATTTATTTTATATTCCATCGTGGCTGATCTATTTTCCACTCAGACCCAATTCCCTGCCTTCTCCCTGTAACTTTTCATGCCCTGACTAATCAAGAACCTATCAACTTCTGCCTTAAATATCATTTGGTTTCCACAGCCACCTGTGGCAAGGAATTCCACAGATTCACACTCTCCAGCTAAAGAATTCCTCCTCATCTCCATTCTAAATCGTCCCTCTATTCTGAGGCTGTCTTCTGGTCTTAGACTCCCACACCACAGGAAACATCCTCTCTATGTCCACTCTATCAAGGCCTTTCAATATTCAATAAGTTTCAATGAGATTGTGGTAAACTACGTATACCTGTCTGGACACACCCCACTGCTGACTGCTCCTGTGGCTCCTCGCACAGACCCCTGTATAAAGGTGATAGGAGGCACTGCTCCTCCCTCAGTCTCCAAGATGTCGTGGTCTCGTTTGCTGCTAATAAAAGCCTATTGTTCACCTCCCGTCTCCGAGAGTTATTGATGGTGCATCAGAGATCACCCCTCATTCTTCTAAACTCCAGTGAGTACAGGCCCAGAGTCTCAATCAGTCTTCAAACAATAACCCTTTCATTCCCAGAATAATTCCTGTGAATCTCCTCTGCACCCTCCCTGATGTCAACACATCCTTTCTTAGATAAGGAGCCCAAAAGCTGCTCACAATACTCCAAGTGAGACCTTAACAGTGCCTTATAAAACCAAAACATTATATCCTTGCTTTTATAATCTAGTACTCTCCAAATGAATGCTAGCAATGCATTTCCTCTCCACTGAACTAACTGTGTCCTGGGGCCATTCTCACTGTTCTAACTATCCCTGGGGCCATTCCCACTGAACTAACTTTCCCTGGGACAATTCTCACTGTTCTAATTGTCCTTGGGGCCATTCTCACTGAACTAACTCTACCCTGGGGACATTCTCATTGAACTAATTGTGTCCTGGGGGCATTCATACTGCTCTAACTGTGCCCTGGGGCCATTCTCACTGAATTGTGCCCTGGGCTAGTCTCACTGCACTAACTGTCCCCTTTGACACAATGTGTTTCCTTGGATATTAAGCTCCCAGCTATATCATCCCTCAGCCATGATTCAGTGATGCCCACAACAAGCTGTGATGTTGTTGGGATAACGGAGACATGGCTGCAGGGAGATCAGACCTGGGAAATGAATGTACAAGGGTATACGTGCTATCATAGGGACAGAAATGTGGGCAGAGGGGGTGGGGTGGCCCTGTTGGTGAGGAATGAGATTCAGTCCTTTGCAAGGGGGGACATAGGGTCAGGAGAAGTAGAGTCTGTGTGGATAGAACTGAGGAACAGTAAGGGCAAAAGGACCCAAATGGGTGTTGTCTACAGGCCACCAAACAGTAGCATGGATATTGGGTGGGTGCAAGTTGAATAGGGAGTTAACATTGGCATGTGGCAAAGGTAATGTTGCAGTAGTTATGGGGGATTTCAACATGCAGGTGAACTGGGAGAATCAGGTTGGTGCTGGACCCCAGGATAGGGAGTTTGTAGAGTGCCTACGGGATGCATTCTTGGAACAGCTTGTACGAGAGCCGACCAGGGACAAGACTATTCTGGATTTAGTGTTATGTAATGAACAGGATTTGATAAGCGATCTTGCAGTAAAGGAGCCATTAGGAGGTAGTGATCATAATATGATAAGTTTTTATCTGCAATTTGAGAAGGATAAGGGCAGCTCGGAGGTGTCAGTGTTGCAGTTGAACAGGGGAAACTATGGAGCCATGAGGGAGGAGCTGGCCAAAGTTGACTGGACGGATAGCCTAGCAGAAAAGACAGTGGAACAGCAATGGCAGGTATTCTTGGGAATAATGCACAAGGTGCAAAATCAGTTCATCCCCCAGAGAAGGAAGGATTCAAAGGGGGGAAAGGGGCCACAGTGGTTGACAAAGGAAGTCAGAGATTGCATAGCATTAAAAAAAAGTAAGTATGACAGAGCTAAGGTGAGTGGGAGGACAGATGATTGGGAAGGTTTTAAGGAACAACAGAACTTAACTAAAAAGGCAATACGGGGAGAAAAAATGAGGTACGAACGCAAGCTAGCCAGGAATATAAAAGAAGATAGCAAAAGCTTTTTTAGGTATGTGAAGAGAAAGAAGATAGTTAAGAACAATATTGGGCCCTTGAAGAATGAATTGGGTGAAATTGTTATGGAAAACAGAGAAATGGCAGAAGAATTTAATGAGTACTTTAGATCTGTTTTCACTAAGGAAGACACAAGCAATCTCCCAGATGTATGGATGGGCCAAGGACATAGGGTAACAGAGGAAATGAAACAGATTGACATTAGGAAGGAAACGGTGATGAGTAGACTGATGGGACTGAAGGCTGACAAATCCCCAGGTCCAGATGGTCTGCATCCTAGGGTACTAAAGGAGGTGGCTCTGGAAATTGCGGATGCATTGGTAATCATTTCCCAATGTTCCTTAGATTCAGGATCAGTTCCTGAGGATTGAAGAATGGCTAATGTTATCCCACTTTTTAAGAAAGGAGGGAGGGAGAAAACAGAGAACTATCGACCTGTCAGCCTGACATCGGTGGTGGGGAAGATGCTAGAGTCCATTATTAAGGATGAAATAGTGGCATATCTAGATAGCAGTGATAGGATTGGGCCGAGCCAGCATGGATTTACCAAGGGTAAATCATGCTTGACTAATCTGTTGGAGTTTTTTGAGGATGTAACCAGGAAGTTAGATGGGGGAGATCCAGTGGATGTAACCTCGATTTTAACCATATAACCATAACAATCACAGCACGGAAACAGGCCATTCCAGCCCTCCTAGTCCGTGCCAAACTCTTAATCTCACCTAGTCCCACCTACCCGCACTCAGCCCATAACCCTCCACTCCTTTCCTGTCCATATACCTATCCAATTTTACCTTAAATGACACAACTGAACTGGCCTCCACTACTTCTACAGGAAGCTCATTCCACACAGCTATCACTCTCTGAGTAAAGAAATACCCCCTCGTGTTTCCCTTAAACTTTTGCCCCCTAACTCTCAAATCATGTTCTCTCGTTTGAATCTCCCCTACTCTCAGTGGAAACAGCCTATTCACGTCAACTCTATCTATCCCTCTCAAAATTTTAAATACCTCGATCAAATCCCCCCTCAACCTTCTACGCTCCAATGAATAGAGACCTAACTTGTTCAACCTTTCTCTGTAACTTAAGTGCTGAAACCCAGGTAACATCCTAGTAAATCGTCTCTGCACTCTCTCTAATTTATTGATATCTTTCCTATAATTCGGTGACCAGAACTGTACACAATATTCCAAATTTGGCCTTACCAATGCCTTGTACAATTTTAACATTACATCCCAACTTCTGTACTCAATGCTCTGATTTATAAAGGCCAGCGTTCCAAAAGCCTTCTTCACCACCCTATCTACATGAGACTCCACCTTCAGGGAACTTTGCACTGTTATTCCTAGATCTCTCTGTTCCACTGCATTCCTCAATGCCCTACCATTTACCCTGTATGTTCTATTTGGATTATTCCTGCCAAAATGTAGAACCTCACACTTCTCAGCATTAAACTCCATCTGCCAACATTCAGCCAATTCTTCTAACCGGCATAAATCTCCCTGCAAGCTTTGAAAACCCACCTCATTATCCACAACACCTCCTACCTTAGTATCATCGGCATACTTACTAATCCAATTTACCACCCCATCATCCAGATCATTTATGTATATTACAAACAACATTGGGCCCAAAACAGATCCCTGAGGCACCCCGCTAGTCACCAGCCTCCATCCCGATAAACAATTATCCACCACTACTCTCTGGCATCTCCCATCTAGCCACTGTTGAATCCATTTTATTACTCCAGCATTAATACCTAACGACTGAACCTTCTTAACTAACCTTCCATGTGGAACTTTGTCAAAGGCCTTGCTGAAATCCATATAGACTACATCCACTGCCTTACCCTCATCAACATTCCTCGTAACTACTTCAAAAAATTCAATAAGGTTTGTCAAACATGACCTTCCACGCACAAATCCATGCTGGCTACTCCTAATCAGATCCTGTCTATCCAGATAATTATAAATACTATCTCTAAGAATACTTTCCATTAATTTACCCACCACTGATGTCAAACTGACAGGTCTATGATTGCCAGGCTTACTTCTAGGACCCTTTTTAAACAACGGAACCACATGAGCAATACGCCAATCCTCCGGCACAATCCCCGTTTCTAATGACATCTGAAAGATCTCCGTCAGAGCTCCTGCTATCTCTACACAAACTTCCCTCAAGGTCGTGGGGAATATCCTGTCAGGACCCGGAGATTTATCCACTTTTAAATTTCTTAAAAGCGCCAGTACTGCCACCTCTTTAATTGTCATAGGTTCCATAACTTCCTTACTTGTTTCCCACACCTTACACCATTCAATATCCTTCTCCTTAGTGAATACCGAAGAGAAGAAATTGTTCAAAATCTCTCCCATCTCCCTCGGCTCCACACATAGCTGACCACCCTGATTCTCTAAGGGACCAATTTTATCCCTCACTATCCTCTTGCTTTTAATATAACTGTAGAAACTGTAGATTTTCAGAAGGCATTTGATAAGGTCCCACATAGGAGATTGATGGGTAAAATCAAAGCTCAGGGCATCGGGGGGAAGGCATTGACATGGATAGAAAACTGGTTGGCAGATAGAAAGCAAAGGGTAGCGGTGAATGGGTGTTTCTCGGAATGGCAGGTGGTGACTAGTGGGGTGCCACAGGGCTCGGTATTGGGACCACAGCTGTTTACAATTTACGTCAACAATTTAGATGAAGGCATTGAGAATAACATCAGCAAATTTGCTGATAATACTAAGCTGGGTGGCAGTGTGACATGTTAGGAGGATTCAGGGTGACTTGGATAGGCTGGGTGAGTGGGCAGATACTTGGCAGATGATGTTTAATGTGAATAAGTGTGAGGTTATCCACTTTGGGAGTAAGAACAGGAAGGCAGATTATTATCTCAACGGTGTAGAATTAGGTAAGGGAGAAATACAAAGATCTAGGAGTCCTTGTTCATCAGTCACTGAAGGTGAATGAGCAAGTGCAGCAGGCAGTGAAGAAGACTAATGGAATGTTGGCCTTTATTACAAAGGGAATTGAGTACAAGAGCAAGGAAATCCTTTTGCATTTGTACAGAGCCCTGGGGAGACCACACCTGGAGTATTGTGTACAGTTTTGGTCTCCAGGGTTAAGAAAGGACATCCTGGCTGTAGAGGAAGTGCAGCGTAGATTCACGAGGTTAATTCCTGGGATGTCTGGACTGTCTTACGCAGAGAGGTTAGAGAGACTGGGCTTGTACACGTTGGAATTAAGGAGATTAAGAGGGGATCTGATTGAAACATATAAGATTATTAAGGGATTGGACAAGATAGAGGCAGGAAATATGTTCCAGATGCTGAGAGAGTCCAGTACCAGAGGGCATGGTTTGAGAATAAGGGGTAGGTCATTTAGGACAGAGTTAAGGAAAAACTTCTTCTCCCAGAGAGTTGTGGGGGTCTGGAATGCACTGCCTCGGAAGGTAGTGGAGGCCAATTCTCTGGATGCTTTCAAGAAGGAGCTAGATAGGTATCTTATGGATAGGGGAATCAAGGGATATGGGGACAAGGCAGGAACTGGGTATTGATAGTAGATGATCAGCCATGATCTCAAAATGGCGGTGCAGGCTTGAAGGGCCGAATGGTCTACTTCTGCACCTATTGTCTATTGTCTATCATACATGTCAATCTGTAACTGTGCTACAAGTTCATTGACCTTATTCTGTATATTGTGTGCATTCAAATATAGCAGCTTTAGCCCTGTATTCACCCTTTTCAATTTTGTCCCCCTTTTTCCGTTGCAACTCATCCTGTTGACTGTAATTTTGCCCTGTCGTTAGCCTGTTGTTGCTAGCACTCTCACTGCCTGTTTGCAAACCACCTGCCCCATCCTCAACACTATCACTTTGATTCCCTCCCCCTGCCAATTTAGTTTAAACCCTCCCCAACAGTTCGAGCAAACCTGCCTGCAAGGATATTGGTCCCCCTCGGGTTCAGATGGAACCCATCCCTCTTATACAGGTCGCACCTTCTCCAGAAGAGATCCCAATGATTCGGAAATCTGAACAGCTGCCCCTACACCAGTTCTCAGCCACGTATTTATCCACCTACTGCTCCTATTCTTACCCTCACTGGCACGTGGCACAGGCAACAATCCAGAGGTCACTACCCTGCTGGCCCGCTTTTCAGCTTTCTACCCAACTCTCTAAAATCTCTCTTCAGGACCTCCTCACCTTTCCTACATGTATCATTGGTGCCAATCTGTACCAAGACTCCCGGTTACTCAGCACCCTTTAAAATGCCGTGGATTCGGTCTGAGACATCCCTGAGCCTGGCACCAGGGAGACAACATACCATCCAGGTGTTCCTATTGCACCTACAGAATCTCGTCTCAATCCCTCTGACTGTAGAATCTCCTGTCAGCACCGCAGTCCTCTTCACCTCTCTTCTCCTCTGAGCCACAGTGCCAGACTCAGTGCTAGAAACCCGGTCGCCGTGGCAACCCCTGGTAGGTCATACCCCTCAATAGGATCCAAATGCTCATTACTGAGCGGTAAGGCCACAGGTTACTCCACACTGGCATCCCATTTCCCTGCATTCTCATAACAGTCACCCAGTTACCTGCCTCCTGCAACCAAGGGGTGACGACCTCCCTGTAGCTCCTATAAATCATCTCCTCGGTCTCCCGTGTCAGCCGATGGTCACAGAGCTGCACCTGGTGCAGATGTGGTTATGTGGGAGGATGCAGGTCTCCCAGAATACCCACATCTCAAACAGGGAACAGAACACAACCCCTGGGGCCATTACCACTGTTCTAACTGCACCCTGGGGCCATTCACACCACAATAACTATGCCCTGAGGCCATCCGCACTGTTCTACCTGTCTTTGGGGCCACTCTGACTGAACTAACTGTATCCTGCGTTAATTCTCCCCACACTAACTGTGTTCTGAGGCCATTCTCCCCACACTAACTGTGTCCTGGGGTCATTTTCCCCACACTAACTGTGTCCTGGGGTCATTCTCACCACACTAACTGTGACCTGGGGTCATTCTCCCCACACTAACTGTATCCTGGGGTCATTCTCACCACACTAACTGTGACCTGGGGCCATTCTCCCCACACTAACTGTATCCTGGGGCCGTTCTCCCCACACTAACTGTGTCCTGGGGTCATTCACACCACACTAACTGTGTCCTGGGGTCATTCTCCCCACACTAACTGTATCCTGGGGCCATTCTCCCCACACTAAATGTGTCCTGGGGTCATTCTCCCCACACTAACTGTATCCTGGGGTCATTCTCCCCACACTAACTGTATCCTGGGGTCATTCTCACCACACTGTGTCCTGGGGTCATTCTCCCCACACTAACTGTATCCTGGGGCCATTCTCCCCACACTAAATGTGTCCTGGGGTCATTCTCCCCACACTAACTGTATCCTGGGGTCATTCTCACCACACTGTATCCTGAGGTCATTCTCCCCACACTAACTGTGACCTGGGGCCATTCTCCCCACACTAACTGTATCCTGGGGCCATTCTACCCACACTAACTGTATCCTGGGGTCATTCTCCCCACACTAACTGTGCCCTGGGGTCATTCTCCCCACACTAACTGTGTCCTGGGGTCATTCTCCCCACACTAACTGTGCCCTGGGGCCATTCTCCCCACACTAACTGTGTCCTGGGGTCATTCTCCCCACACTAACTGTGCCCTGGGGCCATTCTCCCCACACTAACTGTGTCCTGGGGTCATTCTCCCCACACTAACTGTGCCCTGGGGCCATTCTCCCCACACTAACTGTGACCTGGGGCCATTCTCCCCACACTAACTGTGCCCTGGGGTCATTCTCCCCACACAAACTGTGTCCTGGGGTCATTTCCCCAACACTAACTGTGTCCTGGGGTCATTCTCCACACACTAACTGTGTTCTGAGGCCATTCTCCACACACTAACTGTGTCCTGGGGTCATTCTCCCCACACTAACTGTGTCCTGGGGTCATTCTCACCACACTAACTGTGATCTGGGGTCATTCTCCCCACACTAACTGTATCCTGGGGTCATTCTCACCACACTAACTGTGACCTGGGGCCATTCTCCCCACACTAACTGTATCCTGGGGCCATTCTCCTCACACTAACTGTGCCCTGGGGTCATTCTCCCCACACTAACTGTGTCCCGGGGTCATTCTCCCCACACTAACTGTATCCTGGGGCCATTCTCCTCACACTAACTGTGCCCTGGGGCCATTCTCCTCACACTAACTGTATCCTGGGGCCATTCTCCCCACACTAACTGTGACCTGGGGTCATTCTCCCCACACTAACTGTGTCCTGGGGTCATTCTCCCCACACTAACTGTGACCTGGGGTCATTCTCCCCACACTAACTGTGCCCTGGGGCCATTCTCCCCACACTAACTGTATCCTGGGGCCATTCTCCCCACACTAACTGTGTCCTGAGGTCATTCTCCCCACACTAACTGTATCCTGGGGTCATTCTCCCCACACTAACTGTGACCTGGGGTCATTCTCCCCACACTAACTGTGTCCTGGGGTCATTCACACCACACTAACTGTATCCTGGGGTCATTCTCCCCACACTAACTGTATCCTGGGGCCATTCTCCTCACACTAACTGTATCCTGGGGCCATTCTCCCCACACTAACTGTGACCTGGGGTCATTCTCCCCACACTAACTGTGTCCTGGGGTCATTCTCCCCACACTAACTGTGACCTGGGGTCATTCTCCCCACACTAACTGTGCCCTGGGGCCATTCTCCCCACACTAACTGTATCCTGGGGCCATTCTCCCCACACTAACTGTATCCTGAGGTCATTCTCCTCACACTAACTGTGCCCTGGGGTCATTCTCCCCACACTAACTGTATCCTGGGGCCATTCTCCCAACACTAACTGTATCCTGGGGCTATTCTCCCAACACTAACTGTATCCTGGGGTCATTCTCCACACACTAACTGTGTTCTGAGGCCATTCTCCCCACACTAACTGTATCCTGGGGTCATTCTCTCCACACTAACTGTGCCCTGTGGCCATTCTCCCCACACTAACTGTGCCCTGGGGTCATTCTCCTCACACTAACTGTATCCTGGGGCCATTCTCCCCACACTAACTGTATCCTGGGGCCATTCTCCCCACACTAACTGTGTCCTGGGGTCATTCTCCCCACACTAACTGTGTCCTGGAGTCATTCTCCCCACACTAACTGTGTCCTGGGGTCATTCTCCCCACACTAACTGTGTCCTGGGGCCATTCTCCCCACACTAACTGTATCCTGGGGTCATTCTCCCCACACTAACTGGGCCATTCTCCCCACACTAACTGTGTCCTGGGGTCATTCTCCCCACACTAACTGTGTCCTGGGGCCATTCTCCCCACACTAACTGTATCCTGGGGTCATTCTCCCCACACTAACTGTGCCCTGGGGTCATTCTCCCCACACTAACTGTATCCTGGGGTCATTCTCCCCACACTAACTGTATCCTGGGGCCATTCTCCCCACACTAACTGTGACCTGTGGTCATTCTCCCCACACTAACTGTATCCTGGGGTCATTCTCCCCACACTAACTGTATCCTGAGGTCATTCTCCCCACACTAACTGTATCCTGGGGTCATTCTCCCCACACTAACTGTATCCTGGGGCCATTCTCCTCACACTAACTGTATCCTGGGGCCATTCTCCCCACACTAACTGTGACCTGGAGTCATTCTCCCCACACTAACTGTATCCTGAGGTCATTCTCCCCACACTAACTGTGACCTGAGGCCATTCTCCCCACACTAACTGTGTCCTGGCGTCATTCTCCCCACACTAACTGTGTCCTGGGGTCATTCTCCCCACACTAACTGTGACCTGGAGTCATTCTCCCCACATTAACTGTATCCTGAGGTCATTCTCCCCACACTAACTGTGACCTGAGGCCATTCTCCCCACACTAACTGTGTCCTGGGGTCATTCTCCCCACACTAACTGTGTCCTGGGGTCATTCTCCCCACACTAACTGTGACCTGGGGTCATTCTCCTCACACTAACTGTGTCCTGAGGCCATTCTCCCCACACTAACTGTATCCTGGGGCCATTCTCCCCACACTAACTGTGTCCTGGGGTCATTCTCCCCACACTGACTGTATCCTGGGGTCATTCTCCCCACACTAACTGTGTCCTGAGGCCATTCTCCCCACACTGACTGTATCCTGGGGTCATTCTCCCCACACTAACTGTGTCCTGAGGCCATTCTCCCCACACTAACTGTGTCCTGGGCTCATTCTCCCCACACTGACTGTGTCCTGGGGTCATTCTCCCCACACTAACTGTGTCCTGGGGTCATTCTCACCACACTAACTGTGACCTGGGGTCATTCTCCCCACACTAACTGTATCCTGGGGTCATTCTCACCACACTAACTGTGACCTGGGGCCATTCTCCCCACACTAACTGTATCCTGGGGCCGTTCTCCCCACACTAACTGTGTCCTGGGGTCATTCACACCACACTAACTGTGTCCTGGGGTCATTCTCCCCACACTAACTGTATCCTGGGGCCATTCTCCCCACACTAAATGTGTCCTGGGGTCATTCTCCCCACACTAACTGTATCCTGGGGTCATTCTCCCCACACTAACTGTATCCTGGGGTCATTCTCACCACACTGTGTCCTGGGGTCATTCTCCCCACACTAACTGTATCCTGGGGCCATTCTCCCCACACTAAATGTGTCCTGGGGTCATTCTCCCCACACTAACTGTATCCTGGGGTCATTCTCACCACACTGTATCCTGAGGTCATTCTCCCCACACTAACTGTGACCTGGGGCCATTCTCCCCACACTAACTGTATCCTGGGGCCATTCTACCCACACTAACTGTATCCTGGGGTCATTCTCCCCACACTAACTGTGCCCTGGGGTCATTCTCCCCACACTAACTGTGTCCTGGGGTCATTCTCCCCACACTAACTGTGCCCTGGGGCCATTCTCCCCACACTAACTGTGTCCTGGGGTCATTCTCCCCACACTAACTGTGCCCTGGGGCCATTCTCCCCACACTAACTGTGTCCTGGGGTCATTCTCCCCACACTAACTGTGCCCTGGGGCCATTCTCCCCACACTAACTGTGACCTGGGGCCATTCTCCCCACACTAACTGTGCCCTGGGGTCATTCTCCCCACACAAACTGTGTCCTGGGGTCATTTCCCCAACACTAACTGTGTCCTGGGGTCATTCTCCACACACTAACTGTGTTCTGAGGCCATTCTCCACACACTAACTGTGTCCTGGGGTCATTCTCCCCACACTAACTGTGTCCTGGGGTCATTCTCACCACACTAACTGTGATCTGGGGTCATTCTCCCCACACTAACTGTATCCTGGGGTCATTCTCACCACACTAACTGTGACCTGGGGCCATTCTCCCCACACTAACTGTATCCTGGGGCCATTCTCCTCACACTAACTGTGCCCTGGGGTCATTCTCCCCACACTAACTGTGTCCCGGGGTCATTCTCCCCACACTAACTGTATCCTGGGGCCATTCTCCTCACACTAACTGTGCCCTGGGGCCATTCTCCTCACACTAACTGTATCCTGGGGCCATTCTCCCCACACTAACTGTGACCTGGGGTCATTCTCCCCACACTAACTGTGTCCTGGGGTCATTCTCCCCACACTAACTGTGACCTGGGGTCATTCTCCCCACACTAACTGTGCCCTGGGGCCATTCTCCCCACACTAACTGTATCCTGGGGCCATTCTCCCCACACTAACTGTGTCCTGAGGTCATTCTCCCCACACTAACTGTATCCTGGGGTCATTCTCCCCACACTAACTGTGACCTGGGGTCATTCTCCCCACACTAACTGTGTCCTGGGGTCATTCACACCACACTAACTGTATCCTGGGGTCATTCTCCCCACACTAACTGTATCCTGGGGCCATTCTCCTCACACTAACTGTATCCTGGGGCCATTCTCCCCACACTAACTGTGACCTGGGGTCATTCTCCCCACACTAACTGTGTCCTGGGGTCATTCTCCCCACACTAACTGTGACCTGGGGTCATTCTCCCCACACTAACTGTGCCCTGGGGCCATTCTCCCCACACTAACTGTATCCTGGGGCCATTCTCCCCACACTAACTGTATCCTGAGGTCATTCTCCTCACACTAACTGTGCCCTGGGGTCATTCTCCCCACACTAACTGTATCCTGGGGCCATTCTCCCAACACTAACTGTATCCTGGGGCTATTCTCCCAACACTAACTGTATCCTGGGGTCATTCTCCACACACTAACTGTGTTCTGAGGCCATTCTCCCCACACTAACTGTATCCTGGGGTCATTCTCTCCACACTAACTGTGCCCTGTGGCCATTCTCCCCACACTAACTGTGCCCTGGGGTCATTCTCCTCACACTAACTGTATCCTGGGGCCATTCTCCCCACACTAACTGTATCCTGGGGCCATTCTCCCCACACTAACTGTGTCCTGGGGTCATTCTCCCCACACTAACTGTGTCCTGGAGTCATTCTCCCCACACTAACTGTGTCCTGGGGTCATTCTCCCCACACTAACTGTGTCCTGGGGCCATTCTCCCCACACTAACTGTATCCTGGGGTCATTCTCCCCACACTAACTGGGCCATTCTCCCCACACTAACTGTGTCCTGGGGTCATTCTCCCCACACTAACTGTGTCCTGGGGCCATTCTCCCCACACTAACTGTATCCTGGGGTCATTCTCCCCACACTAACTGTGCCCTGGGGTCATTCTCCCCACACTAACTGTATCCTGGGGTCATTCTCCCCACACTAACTGTATCCTGGGGCCATTCTCCCCACACTAACTGTGACCTGTGGTCATTCTCCCCACACTAACTGTATCCTGGGGTCATTCTCCCCACACTAACTGTATCCTGAGGTCATTCTCCCCACACTAACTGTATCCTGGGGTCATTCTCCCCACACTAACTGTATCCTGGGGCCATTCTCCTCACACTAACTGTATCCTGGGGCCATTCTCCCCACACTAACTGTGACCTGGAGTCATTCTCCCCACACTAACTGTATCCTGAGGTCATTCTCCCCACACTAACTGTGACCTGAGGCCATTCTCCCCACACTAACTGTGTCCTGGCGTCATTCTCCCCACACTAACTGTGTCCTGGGGTCATTCTCCCCACACTAACTGTGACCTGGAGTCATTCTCCCCACACTAACTGTATCCTGAGGTCATTCTCCCCACACTAACTGTGACCTGAGGCCATTCTCCCCACACTAACTGTGTCCTGGGGTCATTCTCCCCACACTAACTGTGTCCTGGGGTCATTCTCCCCACACTAACTGTGACCTGGGGTCATTCTCCTCACACTAACTGTGTCCTGAGGCCATTCTCCCCACACTAACTGTATCCTGGGGCCATTCTCCCCACACTAACTGTGTCCTGGGGTCATTCTCCCCACACTGACTGTATCCTGGGGTCATTCTCCCCACACTAACTGTGTCCTGAGGCCATTCTCCCCACACTGACTGTATCCTGGGGTCATTCTCCCCACACTAACTGTGTCCTGAGGCCATTCTCCCCACACTAACTGTGTCCTGGGCTCATTCTCCCCACACTGACTGTGTCCTGGGGTCATTCTCCCCACACTGTGTCCTGGGGTCATTCTCCCCACACTAACTGTGACCTGGGGTCATTCTCCCCACACTGACTGTATCCTGGGGTCATTCTCCCCACACTAACTGTGTCCTGAGGCCATTCTCCCCACACTGACTGTGACCTGGGCTCATTCTCCCCACACTGACTGTGACCTGGGGTCATTCTCCCCACACTGACTGTGACCTGGGGTCATTCTCCCCACACTGACTGTATCCTGGGGTCATTCTCCCCACACTAACTGTGTCCTGGGGTCATTCTCCCCACACTAACTGTGACCCGGGGCCATTCTCCCCACACTAACTCTATCCTGGTTTCATTCTCCCCACACTAACTGTATCCTGGGGTCATTCTCCCCACACTAATTGTGACCTGGGGTCATTCTCCCCACACTAACTGTATCCTGGGGCCATTCTCCCCACACTAACTGTGTCCTGGGGTCATTCTCCCCACACTAACTGTGACCCGGGGCCATTCTCCCCACGCTAACTGTATCCTGGTTTCATTCTCCCCACACTAACTGTATCCTGGGGTCATTCTCCCCACACTAACTGTGTCCTGAGGCCATTCTCCCCACACTGACTGTGACCTGGGCTCATTCTCCCCACACTGACTGTGACCTGGGGTCATTCTCTCCACACTAACTGTATCCTGGGTCATTCTCCCCACACTAACTGTATCCTGGGGTCATTCTCTCCACACTAACTGTATCCTGGGTCATTCTCCCCACACTAACTGTGTCCTGAGGCCATTCTCCCCACACTAACTGTGTCCTGGGGTCATTCTCCCCACACTAACTGTATCCTGAGGTCATTCTCCCCACACTAACTGTGTCCTGAGGCCATTCTCCCCACACTAACTGTATCCTGGGGTCATTCTCCCCACACTAAATGTGTCCTGGGGTCATTCTCCCCACACTAACTGTATCCTGGGGCCATTCTTCCCACACTAACTGTGTCCTGGGGCCATTCTCCCCACACTAACTGTATCCTGGGGTCATTCTCCCCACACTAACTGTATCCTGGGGTCATTCCCCCCACACTAACTGTGTCCTGAGGCCATTCTCCCCACACTAACTGTATCCTGGGGTCATTCTCCCCACACTAACTGTGTCCTGAGGCCATTCTCCCCACACCATCTGTATCCTGGGGCCATTCTCCCCGCACTAACTGTGTCCTGGGGTCATTCTCCCCACACTAACTGTATCCTGGGGTCATTCTCCCCACACTAACTGTGTCCTGGGGCCATTCTCCCCACACTAACTGTGTCCTGGAGTCATTCTCCCCACACTAACTGTGCCCTGAGGCCATCGTCACTGTTCTACCTGTCTTTGGGGCCATTCTGACTGAACTAACTGTGCAGTAACAGATAAGGAAAGGAGAATGACGAAGAAGAAAAAGAAGGAGCCTCCCAGATACTTACCTTATCCGAGCCTGATCTCGAGGTAAATATCTGGTAAGTTGTTTCTTCTTCCCCCTCATGTTTGTAACTGCAGCTAATTTTCATGCCCATGTCAGTAAATCTGAAGTTGAACATGTCTTTCTGTGACATTTCCATCGTTTTGTCTCTACCGTGCTTGCTACAGACTTGAGTCATCATGTTGCCTCCTCTGACCTCATGCCAAACTGGCAAGCATTTGGCTATTCTTCCTGGCCAAGATTCACATTTAATTGTCATTCAACCATACATGAATATAGCCAAATGAAACAGAGTTCCTCTGGGGCCAAGGTGCAAACTAATCTCCTCTGCCTTCACAATGTCCATATCCCTTCATTTGCCTCGCACTCATGTGCCAATCTAAATATCTCTTAAAAATCCTGAATGCATCTGCCTCCACCACCAGCCCAGGCCCCCACCACTCTGTTAAAAACTTGCCTCTCACATCTCCTATAAAATTGCCCCCACTCACCTTCATTGCACGCCCTCTGGTATTAGACATTTCAACCTTGGGAACAGATACTCCCTGTCTACTCTATCTATGCCTCTCATAATCTTATAAACCTCTATCAGATCTCCCTCAGCCTTTGCTGCAGTCAGTCAGTCAGCCAGGTCTCTTCCCAACTATTGCCACTGGTGTCCACCATGTGTCTAACACCCTGTGCCAGCTACCATTTTGCTTTACTACCCTTTTACAACAGAATGTCAGCTCACTGATGTCTCTACCTCACGATCATGTCTTGGGCTCTCCATTGTCTCTGTTCAGAGCTCAAAGTCTCCTCCAACCATCGTATGGTGGTCCGCCTGCCCACCTGTCACATGGCAGACTGGGGTTCAATTCCCACTCATCCCCGACCTGGCTGAGGAAGTGGAGGGAGGAGTTAGTGAATTTTCTGATGACACAAAGGTTGGGGGTATTGTGGATAGTGTCAGATGTTACAGCGGGACATTGATAGGATGCAAAACTGGGCTGAGAAGTGGCAGATGGAGTCCAACCCAGATAAGTGTGAGGTGGTTCATTTTGGTAGGTCAAATATGATGGTAGAATATAGTATTAATGGTAAGACTCTTGGCATGTGGAGGATCAGAGGGATCTTGGGGTCCGAGTCCATACTCAAAGCAGCTGCGCAGGTTGATTCTGTGGTTAAGAAAGCATACAGTGTATTGGACTTCATCAATCAGGAGTTTAGGAGCCAAGAAGTAATGTTGCAGCTATATAGGACCCTGGTCAGACCCCACTTGGAGTACTGTGCTCAGTTCTGGTCGCATTACTATAGAAAGGATGTGGTAACTATAGAAAGGGTGCACAGGAGACTTACAAGGATGTTGCCTGGATTGGGAAGCATGCTTTATGAGAGTCGGTTGAGTGAACTTGGCCTTTATTCCTTGGAGCGATGGAGGATGAGAGGTGACCTGATGGAGGTGTATAAGATGGTGAGAGGCACTGATCATGTGGATCGTCAGAGGCTTTTCCCCAGGGCTGAAATGGCTAGCACGAGATGGCACAGTTTTAAGACGCTTGGAAGCAGGTGCAGGGGAGATGTCGGGGTAAGTTTTTTTTACACAGAGAGTAGTGAGTGTGTGGAATGGGCTGTCGGTGATGGTGGTGGAGGTGGATACGATAGGGTCTTTTAAGAGACTCCTGGACAGGTACATGGAGCTCAGAAAAATAGAGGGCTATAGGTAACCCTAGGTAATTTCTAGGTTAAATACATGTTTGGCACATCTTTGCGGGCCAAAGGGCCTGTATTGTGCTGTAGGATTTCTATGTTTCTATTTCATTGTATGCTTCAATGTACATGTGATAAATAAATCTTTTTCTGATTCTGTGAGTTGTCTCTACAGTTCAGTTCGACAGCAGAATCTGCGGGGAGTTGATGCTCTGTGGGGAGTATGTGGAATTTGGACTCGAAGGGTCAAAGGGTCTATTTCTGTGTTGCATCTCCCTGTGATTCTATCTAATGGGAAGCTTAAAGTTAACATCTTCCTACTTCCACAGACTCTGTTCAGCTGACCGCCAACTCTCACTCTATCCAAAAACTCTCTGAAACTCAGTTAGAATCAGGAAAATCAGGGATTTACAACTTTGCTCTATGTTTAACCCTTCAGTGAGACTTGGAACCTATATCTCTGTGGTTGTCAAATTTGTTATGCCTCCATTACACTGTGTAACTCTCTCTGGCTTCAGTACCTCTCCTACTGATATCCTCTTCCATGCCTCAACCTCCTGTATTCCAGTACACCCAGCTGGTCTGCACTCTATTATTCTGTATTTTCTTGCGATGTAGGAGAAGCCTATTTGACCCACTGAGTCTGTGCTAAGCAATCCTACCAGTCCTGTTCCTCCAATTAACCCTTCTCCACTGACATTTCCTACAATCCTGCCCAGTTCTCCTGCCACCTTCCTAAACAGATGCCAAAGTAACCAAAATCTCGTGGGCTTCACAAGATCCATAACCATGTTTCTGTGCCAGCTTAACAGCCTCCTAAATGCCACTTTCATATCTGCTTTCACCACTGCCCTTGGCAGCCTACCAACCTCTGTAAAAACAAAGTACCCGGCACATCTTCTTTTGAACCTACCTCCCGTCACCCAGTAGTATTAGACACTTTGACTCTGGGGAGAAGATACTGGCCATCTAATTTTATAACCTCAACTTCTGCCACTCCAGAGAAAACAACCCAAGTTTGTCCAACCTCTCCTTATAGCTCGTGCCCTCTAATCCAGGCAGCCTTCTTCTGCACCCTCTCCAAAGCCTCCAGTTCCTGTAATGGGACAACTAGAAATGCACACAATACTCTGGGTCATTTAAGGCAGCTTGTTCATCCAACATCTAGCATGTCTTTGCAATGGGGAAAGCCACGCAGTCACAGGGAGAACGTGTAAACACACAGGTCAGAGGTCAGGATTGAACCTGGGTCACTATACCATCCACCTCAAGGTTTGAATCCTTTCGGTTATTTCCTTCAAAGCTTTACTATCTACAATAGGTCCAAACCGATCAAAGTCCTATGCAACTATCAGTTCATGTTCACAGACAGCTCCACTTCCCCATTATAATCCATCTGTCCAATCCCTCCGTGATCTCTCTTCTATTTATTTCTACGTCCTTGCAGCCTCAGTTATTTATGCTCCCCCATTCTAACCTCTAGTTCACCCCAAAGCCCTTCTATTCAGAACTATAGCTCCATTCTTTTCTTTATACCCTCTGTCCCATTTCCTCTTCAAAAATACAAGTAGCTTTTTAACCAGCCTATTGACCTGTATGCTCAAGGTGAGGTTTTGTTAAGACCACCATGTGATATGGTGCTTAAAGAGTGGAAACTGGTGTTGACAGACAGGTTAATATCCATGGACAGACCAGGGAGACGTGCAATAAATCCTTTAGTTTTCCATCTGGGAATGGAGAAAGGAAGGGTGCTCTGCTAAAATTATCCGTGACTGTCAGATGTATCTCTTTATTAATCCATCATCAAGACATGGACTGTAGGTGGAGACTGGCTAAAGGGAGATCTCAGACGAACATCAGGAAGCATTTTGTTACACAGCGAGTTGTGAACACATGGAATAATCTACCTAGTTGTGTAGCTGAGTAGTACCTTAGAGACGTTCATACCTAAACTTGATAGTTATTTCAACACTCTATGTGAATAGGAATCTGGCAAGTTTTGTTGGACAAATGGCCTGTTTTTGTCAAAAACTTTCTAATGTTCTAATATTCTCATCTCAAACCACATGAAACAAAATAACTTTAAAAAGGTTTCAGCTAAAAGTTTAAAACTGCAGTTTTATTCTACTTAATGATACAGTTTGGAGTCAGACCTTCTGGTCCTTCGAGATACACCACCCCAGCAAATCTACAACCCCAATTAACCCTAACCTAATCACAGACAATTTACAATGACCACTTGACTACCTGCATATCTTTGGACTGTAGGACGAAACCCAAGCACCCGGGGAAAACGCATGCATGCCACAGGAAGGATGTATAGAGACATCTTAAAGAACGGCACCCAAAATTATCTCTGGGACACCCCAAGCTGTGATAGCATCATGTTAACCGCTGTTGGTTCTCCAGGCCACCTCGAGAAACTAAATGTCCCAGGGAAACATCCTCCAGCCCAGTACAGATACAGGCATAGAGCCGTTTAACTCCATTGAATGACACAGTTAATTCAACTGAAGTCTAGCTGTTGAAAGATACTAAATAGGAAACGTATGCAAACAGAGTAAGTAAGTAAGTAAACAGCTCAGTAAGTCTGACTGGCTCAAGTACACAACACAGCCTTAGATTGAAGGAATACACACCCATTTAGATAAACACTATTTTATATCTTTCAACCCAAGCTAGACTTGAAAATATACTCAGCAGCCACTTCTAATGCAAATTTCTAATTAATCATGTGGCAGCAATTCAGTGCATAAAAGCATGCAGGCATGGTTAACAGGTTCAGTTGTTGTTCAGACCAAACATCAGAATGGGGAAGAAATGTGATCTAACAGATCTTGACCATGGAATGATTGTTGGTGCCAGATGGGGTGCTTTGAGTATCTCAGAACGGCTGATCTCCTGGGATTTTCACACACACCGGTCTCCAGAGTTTACAGGGAATGGTGCGACAAACAAAAAACATCCAGGGTGAAAATGCCTCGTTGATGAGAGAGGTCGGGGTGAATGGCCAGACCAGCTCAAACTGACAGGAAGGTGACAGTAACTCAATTAACCATGTGTTACAACAGTGGTGTGCAAAAGAGCATCTCTGAAGGCACAACACGTTAAACCCTAAGGTGATCAGGCCACAGCAGCAGAAGACCACGGACATACAGAAATTCACTCAGTGGCTAATTTACTAAGTACCTCCTGTGTAAAGTGGCCCCTGATTCTACCTATTCTACTCATAAAGTCCCCACTGGTTAAAAGAAACTCCCAAGCAGATGGACAGAAATTTAGTAATCCTCGCACAAGTCCCAAACACACAAGCTTTCACTGAAGTTTGTGGTAAGAGACTAATGATGACACAATAAAAACACAAAATGCTGGCAGAACTCAGCAGGCCAGACAGCATCTATGGGAGGAGGTAGTGATGACGTTTCGGGCCGAAACCCTTCATCAGGAGAGTTCTGCCAGCATTTTGTGTTTTTATTTATTTCCAGCATCTGCAGATTCACTCGTGTTGCCTAATGATGACACAAAGCTGCTTCTCTCTAAGCCCAGGGTCAAACGTTTTCAGCACCTAGCAGTTGAAGACATTCTGAATACAAATGGTAAAAATGGACCAAAATGCTTGTGAAAATGAATACAAATGGTGAAAATGGGACCAAAATGCTTGTGAAAACCGTGGATAATCAGAGGAGCAGCAATGCGCATAAAATGCTGGAGGAACTCAGCAGGACAGGCAGCGTCTAGGAAACGAGTACAGTCAATATTTCACGCCAAAACCCAGCCTGAAACGTTGACTATTAACTCTTTTCGATAGATGCTGCCTGATGTGCTGAGTTCCTCCAGCATTTCGTGTGTGTTGCTCGGATTTCCAGCATCTGCAGATTTTCTCTTGTTTGTTCTCAGAGGAGTAGCCACAGGTTGTAACCACATTTAGAGATCAGACATTATCTTTACAGAAAACACTCGGGTGGAGAAACTGTCCATTACAGAAACTACTCGCAAAACAACAGCCGCCAACCCAAACACACTATTCCAACCAACCGGCACCAACGAGACTCAAATCTACTCCAGTACTTTCACTTCAAGGTATTTACCTTTCCTGCGAGTCCCCTTCGAATGCAAGGCTGGTCCTAGAAAGATTTGCAAAAGAAAATCAAATCAGAACAAGGAACTCTGAGTGACTACTGAAAACTATTTCAGGAACTGACTGAGCATTGTTTCATGTCACATGACAACCTTTTAATGAACAATATGAGCACAGTTCCACGCTCAGGAACCCTTTGTACATTATGTATGTACCGGCTGTATCCCAATTGATATTGTGTGTTGTCTGTATGTGTGTGACAATTGATATTGTGTGTTGTCTGTACCTGTGTGATTATTGATATTGTGTGTTATCTGTACCAGTGTGACGATTGATATTGTGTGTTGTCTGTACCAGTGTGACGATTGATATTGTGTGTTATCTGTACCAGTGTGACGATTGATATTGTGTGTTGTCTGTACCAGTGTGACGATTGATATTGTGTGTTATCTGTACCAGTGTGACGATTGATATTGTGTGTTGTCTGTACCAGTGTGATGATTGATATTGTGTGTTGTCTGTACCTGTGTGATTATTGATATCGTGTGTTGTCTGTACCAGTGTGACGATTGATATTGTGTGTTATCTGTACCAGTGTGACGATTGATATTGTGTGTTGTCTGTACCAGTGTGATGATTGATATTGTGTGTTGTCTGTACCAGTGTGATTATTGATATTGTGTGTTGTCTGTACCAGTGTGATGATTGATATTGTGTGTTGTCTGTACCAGTGTGATTATTGATATTGTGTGTTGTCTGTACCAGTGTGATGATTAATATTGTGTGTTGTCTGTACCAGTGTGATTATTGATATTGTGTGTTGTCTGTACCAGTGTGATTATTGATATTGTGTGTTGTCTGTACCAGTGTGATGATTGATATTGTGTGTTGTCTGTACCAGTGTGATTATTGATATTGTGTGTTGTCTGTACCAGTGTGATTATTGATATCGTGTGTTGTCTGTACCAGTGTGATGCTTGATATTGTGTGTTATCTGTACCAGTGTGACGATTGATATTGTGTGTTGTCTGTACCAGTGTGATGATTGATATTGTGTGTTGTCTGTACCAGTGTGATTATTGATATCGTGTGTTGTCTGTACCAGTGTGACGATTGATATTGTGTGTTGTCTGTACCAGTGTGACGATTGATATTGTTTGTTATCTGCACCAGTGTGATGATTGATATTGTGTGTTGTCTGTACCTGTGAGATTATTGATATCGTGTGTTGTCTGTACCAGTGTGACGATTGATATTGTGTGTTATCTGTACCAGTGTGATGATTGATATTGTGTGTTATCTGTACCAGTGTGACGATTGATATTGTGTGTTATCTGTACCAGTGTGACGATTAATATTGTGTGTTGTCTGTACCAGTGTGATTATTGATATTGTGTGTTGTCTGTACCAGTGTGACGATTGATATTGTGTGTTGTCTGTACCTGTGTGATTATTGATATTGTGTGTTGTCTGTACCAGTGTGACTATTGATATTGTGTGTTGTCTGTACCAGTGTGATGATTGATATTGTGTGTTGTCTGTACCAGTGTGATGCTTGATATTGTGTGTTGTCTGTACCTGTGTGATTATTGATATTGTGTGTTGTCTGTACCAGTGTGATGCTTGATATTGTGTGTTGTCTGTACCTGTGTGATTATTGATATTGTGTGTTGTCTGTATCTGTGTGATTATTGATATTGTGTGTTGTCTGTACTTGTGTGATTATTGATATTGTGTGACGATTGATATTGTGTGTTGTTGGTCCATGTGCGATGATTGATATTGTGTGTACATGTGTGATTGATATTGTCTGTACCTGTCTGACAATTAATATTGTGTGTTGCCTGTATTTATGTGTCTTTAATCTGCTGTAAGTTTTTCAATGTACCTTTATTTCACTCGATTTGTGCATGTACCTGATGAAAAACTCATTTTGATTTTCCATTTTCACACTTCAGGTATAAAAGCCTTAAAGCATGTTGCACTGGGCTCCAGGATAGCTTCTACCCCCACTGGTATAAGACTATTAAATGGTTGTAAGATGCACCCTCTGACCTCACAACCTACCTCATTTGTGCAGCTCACCATTCACCTTCATAGGATTTTCCCTGGAGCTGTTACACTTTATTCTGCATTGTTATTGTTTTAACTTTTTCTACCTCAATGATGAACAGTATACAATGCAAACTTTTCACTCATATTAACCCAATTCCAATTCCAAACCTTGTTTCCCGCAAAATGCCTCACTAATAATCAGTATTTCACCTGATCATTAATTTACCTCTGTTTAATTCTGTCCTCCTCTCCCTAGATCCACCTTGAAAATTATAAACACTCCTGTAACACCGGTTACAAAAGAACATAGCACAAAACAGGCCCTCTTGACCACAATATCCACACCAAATTAAATGCCAAATTAAACAAAATCACTTCTGCCTGCACACAATCCATATCCCACCATTCGCTGCATATTCATGTGCCTAACCAACTGCCCTATAACACCACTACAGTGTCTGCATATTCGTGTCTATCCAACTGCCCTATAACACCACTACAGTGTCTGCATATTCGTGTGTCTATCCCAACTGCCCTATAACACCACTACAGTGTCTGCATATTCGTGTGTCTATCCAACTGCCCTATAACACCACTACAGTGTCTGCATATTCGTCTGTCTATCCAACTGCCCTATAACACCACTACAGTGTCTGCATATTCGTCTGTCTATCCAACTGCTCTATAACACCACTACAGTGTCTGCATATTCGTGTGTCTATCCAACTGCCCTATAACACCACTACAGTGTCTGCATATTCGTCTATCTATCCAACTGCCCTATAACACCACTACAGTGTCTGCATATTCGTGTGTCTATCCAACTGCCCTATAACACCACTACAGTGTCCGCATATTCGTGTGTCTATCCAACTGCCCTATAACACCACTACAGTGTCTGCATATTCCTGTGTCTATCCAACTGCCCTATAACACCACTACAGTGTCCGCATATTCGTGTGTCTATCCAACTGCCCTATAACACCACTACAGTGTCTGCATATTCGTCTGTCTATCCAACTGCCCTATAACACCACTACAGTGTCTGCATATTCGTGTGTCTATCCAACTGCCCTATAACACCACTACAGTGTCTGCATATTCCTGTGTCTATCCAACTGCCCTATAACACCACTACAGTGTCTGCATATTCGTCTGTCTATCCAACTGCCCTATAACACCACTACAGTGTCTGCATATTCGTGTGTCTATCCAACTGCCCTATAACACCACTACAGTGTCTGCATATTCCTGTGTCTATCCAACTGCCCTATAACACCACTACAGTGTCTGCATATTCGTCTGTCTATCCAACTGCCCTATAACACCACTACAGTGTCTGCATATTCGTGTGTCTATCCAACTGCCCTATAACACCACTACAGTGTCTGCATATTCGTGTGTCTATCCAACTGCCCTATAACACCACTACAGTGTCTGCATATTCGTGTGTCTATCCAACTGCCCTATAATACCACTACAGTGTCTGCATATTCGTGTGTCTATCCAACTGCCCTATAACACCACTACAGTGTCTGCATATTCGTGTGTCTATCCAACTGCCCTATAACACCCACTACAGTGTCTGCATATTCGTCTGTCTATCCAACTGCCCCTATAACACCACTACAGTGTCTGCATATTTGTGTGTCCTATCCAACTGCCCTATAACACCACTACAGTGTCCGCATATTCCTGTGTCTATCCAACTGCCCTATAACACCACTACAGTGTCTGCATATTCGTCTGTCTATCCAACTGCCCTATAACACCACTACAGTGTCTGCATATTTGTGTGTCTATCCAACTGCCCTATAACACCACTACAGTGTCCGCATATTCCTGTGTCTATCCAACTGCCCTATAACACCACTACAGTGTCTGCATATTTGTGTGTCTATCCAACTGCCCTATAACACCACTACAGTGTCTGCATATTTGTGTGTCTATCCAACTGCCCTATAACACCACTACAGTGTCTGCATATTCGTGTGTCTATCCAACTGCCCTATAACACCACTACAGTGTCTGCATATTTGTGTGTCTATCCAACTGCCCTATAAACACCACTTCAGTGTCTGCATATTCGTGTGTCTATCCAACTGCCCTATAACACCACTACAGTGTCTGCATATTCGTGGTCTATCCAACTGCCCTATAACACCACTACAGTGTCTGCATATTCCTGTGTCTATCCAAACTGCCCTATAACACCACTACAGTGTCTGCATATTTGTGTGTCTATCCAACTGCCCTATAACACCACTACAGTGTCTGCATATTTGTGTGTCTATCCAACTGCCCTATAACACCACTACAGTGTCTGCATATTTGTGTGTCTATCCAACTGCCCTATAACACCACTACAGTGTCCGCATATTCGTCTGTCTATCCAACTGCCCTATAACACCACTACAGTGTCTGCATATTTGTGTGTCTATCCAACTGCCCTATAACACCACTACAGTGTCTGCATATTCGTGTGTCTATCCAACTGCCCTATAACACCACTACAGTGTCTGCATATTTGTGTGTCTATCCAACTGCCCTATAACACCACTACAGTGTCTGCATATTCCTGTGTCTATCCAACTGCCGTATAACACCACTACAGTGTCTGCATATTCGTCTGTCTATCCAACTGCCCTGTAACACCACTACAGTGTCTGCATATTCGTGTGTCTATCCAACTGCCCTATAACACCACTACAGTGTCTGCATATTCGTGTGTCTATCCAACGGCCCTATAACACCACTACAGTGTCTGCATATTTGTGTGTCTATCCAACTGCCCTATAACACCACTACAGTGTCTGCATATTCGTGTGTCTATCCAACTGCCCTATAACACCACTACAGTGTCTGCATATTCGTGTGTCTATCCAACTGCCCTATAACACCACTACAGTGTCTGCATATTCGTGTGTCTATCCAACTGCCCTATAACACCACTACAGTGTCTGCATATTCCCTGTGTCTATCCAACTGCCCTATAACACCACTACAGTGTCTGCATATTCGTGTGTCTATCCAACTGCCCTATAACACCACTACAGTGTCTGCATATTCGTGTGTCTATCCAACTGCCCTATAACACCACTACAGTGTCTGCATATTCGTGTGTCTATCCAACTGCCCTATAACACCACTACAGTGTCTGCATATTCGTGTGTCTATCCAACTGCCCTATAACACCACTACAGTGTCTGCATATTCCTGTGTCTATCCCACTGCCCTATAACACCACTACAGTGTCTGCATATTCGTGTGTCTATCCAACTGCCCTATAACACCACTACAGTGTCTGCATATTCGTGTGTCTATCCAACTGCCCTATAACACCACTACAGTGTCTGCATATTCGTGTGTCTATCCAACTGCCCTATAACACCACTACAGTGTCTGCATATTCGTCTGTCTATCCAACTGCCCTATAACACCACTACAGTGTCTGCATATTCGTGTGTCTATCCAACTGCCCTATAACACCACTACAGTGTCTGCATATTCGTGTGTCTATCCAACTGCCCTATAACACCACTACAGTGTCTGCATATTTGTGTGTCTATCCAACTGCCCTATAACACCACTACAGTGTCTGCATATTCCTGTGTCTATCCAACTGCCCTATAACACCACTACAGTGTCTGCATATTCGTCTGTCTATCCAACTGCCCTATAACACCACTACAGTGTCTGCATATTCGTGTGTCTATCCAACTGCCCTATAACACCACTATAGTGTCTGCATATTCGTGTGTCTATCCAACTGCCCTATAACACCACTACAGTGTCTGCATATTGGTGTGTCTATCCAACTGCCCTATAACACCACTACAGTGTCTGCATATTCGTGTGGTCTATCCAACTGCCCTATAACACCACTACAGTGTCTGCATATTCGTGTGTCTATCCAACTGCCCTATAACACCACTACAGTGTCTGCATATTCGTGTGTCTATCCAACTGCCCCTATAACACCACTACAGTGTCTGCATATTCCTGTGTCTATCCAACTGCCCTATAACACCACTACAGTGTCTGCATATTCGTGTGTCTATCCAACTGCCCTATAACACCACTACAGTGTCTGCATATTCGTGTGTCTATCCAACTGCCCTATAACACCACTACAGTGTCTGCATATTCGTCTGTCTATCCAACTGCCCTATAACACCACTAAAGTGTCTGCATATTTGTGTGTCTATCCAACTGCCCTCTAATACCACTACAGTGTCTGCATATTCCTGTGTCTATCCAACTGCACTATAACACCACTACAGTGTCTGCATATTCGTGTGTCTATCCAACTGCCCTATAACACCACTACAGTGTCTGCATATTCGTGTGTCTATCCAACTGCCCTATAACACCACTACAGTGTCCGCATATTTGTGTGTCTATCCAACTGCCCTATAACACCACTACAGTGTCCGCATATTCGTCTGTCTATCCAACTGCCCTATAACACCACTACAGTGTCTGCATATTCGTGTGTCTATCCAACTGCCCTATAACACCACTACAGTGTCTGCATATTCGTCTGTCTATCCAACTGCCCTATAACACCACTACAGTGTCTGCATATTCGTGTGTCTATCCAACTGCCCTCTAACACCACTACAGTGTCTGCATATTTGTGTGTCTATCCAACTGCCCTCTAACACCACTACAGTGTCTGCATATTCCTGTGTCTATCCAACTGCCCTATAAACACCACTACAGTGTCTGCATATTCGTGTGTCTATCCAACTGCCCTATAACACCACTACAGTGTTTGCATATTCGTGTGTCTATCCAACTGCCCTATAAGACCACTACAGTGTCCGCATATTTGTGTGTCAATCCAACTGCCCTATAACACCACTACAGTGTCTGCATATTCGTGTGTCTATCCAACTGCCCTATAACACCACTACAGTGTCTGCATATTCCTGTGTCTATCCAACTGCCCTATAACACCACTACAGTGTCCGCATATTCGTCTGTCTATCCAACTGCCCTATAACACCACTACAGTGTCTGCATATTCGTGTGTCTATCCAACTGCCCTATAACACCACTACAGTGTCTGCATATTCGTCTGTCTATCCAACTGCCCTATAACACCACTACAGTGTCTGCATATTCGTGTGTCTATCCAACTGCCCTATAACACCACTACAGTGTCTGCATATTCGTCTGTCTATCCAACTGCCCTATAACACCACTACAGTGTCTGCATATTCGTGTGTCTATCCAACTGCCCTATAACACCACTACAGTGTCTGCATATTCGTCTGTCTATCCAACTGCCCTATAACACCACTACAGTGTCTGCATATTCCTGTGTCTATCCAACTGCCCTATAACACCACTACAGTGTCTGCATATTCGTGTGTCTATCCAACTGCCCTATAACACCACTACAGTGTCTGCATATTCGTGTGTCTATCCAACTGCCCTATAACACCACTACAGTGTCTGCATATTCGTGTGTCTATCCAACTGCCCTATAACACCACTACAGTGTCTGCATATTCGTGTGTCTATCCAACTGCCCTATAACACCACTACAGTGTCTGCATATTCTGTGTCTATCCAACTGCCCTATAACACCACTACAGTGTCTGCATATTCGTCTGTCTATCCAACTGCCCTATAACACCACTACAGTGTCTGCATATTCGTGTGTCTATCCAACTGCCCTATAACACCACTACAGTGTCTGCATATTCCTGTGTCTATCCAACTGCCCTATAACACCACTACAGTGTCTGCATATTCGTGTGTCTATCCAACTGCCCTATAACACCACTACAGTGTCTGCATATTCGTGTGTCTATCCAACTGCCCTATAACACCACTACAGTGTCTGCATATTCGTGTGTCTATCCAACTGCCCTATAACACCACTACAGTGTCTGCATATTCGTCTGTCTATCCAACTGCCCTATAACACCACTACAGTGTCTGCATATTCGTGTGTCTATCCAACTGCCCTATAATCACCACTACAGTGTCTGCATATTCGTGTGTCTATCCAACTGCCCTATAACACCACTACAGTTTCCGCATATTCGTCTGTCTATCCAACTGCCCTATAACACCACTACAGTGTCTGCATATTCGTGTGTCTATCCAACTGCCCTATAACACCACTACAGTGTCTGCATATTCGTGTGTCTATCCAACTGCCCTATAACACCACTACAGTGTCTGCATATTCGTGTGTCTATCCAAGCTGCCCTATAACACCACTACAGTGTCTGCATATTCCTGTGTCTATCCAACTGCCCTATAACACCACTACAGTGTCTGCATATTCGTCTGTCTATCCAACTGCCCTATAACACCACTTCAGTGTCTGCATATTCGTGTGTCTATCCAACTGCCCTATAACACCACTACAGTGTCGGCATATTCGTCTGTCTATCCAACTGCCCTATAACACCACTACAGTGTCTGCATATTCGTGTGTCTATCCAACTGCCCTATAACACCACTACAGTGTCTGCATATTCGTCTGTCTATCCAACTGCCCTATAACACCACTACAGTGTCTGCATATTCGTGTGTCTATCCAACTGCCCTATAACACCACTACAGTGTCTGCATATTCCTGTGTCTATCCAACTGCCCTATAACACCACTACAGTGTCTGCATATTCGTGTGTCTATCCAACTGCCCTATAACACCACTACAGTGTCTGCATATTCGTGTGTCTATCCAACTGCCCTATAACACCACTACAGTGTCTGCATATTCGTCTGTCTATCCAACTGCCCTATAACACCACTACAGTGTCTGCATATTCGTCTGTCTATCCAACTGCCCTATAACACAACTACAGTGTCTGCATATTCGTGTGTCTATCCAACTGCCCTATAACACCACTACAGTGTCTGCATATTCCTGTGTCTATCCAACTGCCCTATAACACCACTACAGTGTCTGCATATTCGTCTGTCTATCCAACTGCCCTATAACACCACTACAGTGTCTGCATATTCGTGTGTCTATCCAACTGCCCTATAACACCACTACAGTGTCTGCATATTCGTGTGTCTATCCAACTGCCCTATAACACCACTACAGTGTCTGCATATTCGTGTGTCTATCCAACTGCCCTATAACACCACTACAGTGTCTGCATATTCGTCTGTCTATCCAACTGCCCTATAACACCACTACAGTGTCTGCATATTCGTGTGTCTATCCAACTGCCCTATAACACCAACTACAGTGTCTGCATATTCGTCTGTCTATCCAACTGCCCTATAACACCACTACAGTGTCTGCATATTCCTGTGTCTATCCAACTGCCCTATAACACCACTACAGTGTCTGCATATTCGTCTGTCTATCCAACTGCCCTATAACACCACTACAGTGTCTGCATATTCCTGTGTCTATCCAACTGCCCTATAACACCACTACAGTGTCTGCATATTTCGTGTGTCTATCCAACTGCCCTATAACACCACTACAGTGTCTGCATATTCGTGTGTCTATCCAACTGCCCTATAACACCACTACAGTGTCTGCATATTCGTGTGTCTATCCAACTGCCCTATAACACCACTACAGTGTCTGCATATTCGTCTGTCTATCCAACTGCCCTATAACACCACTACAGTGTCTGCATATTCGTGTGTCTATCCAACTGCCCTATAACACAACTACAGTGTCTGCATATTCGTGTGTCTATCCAACTGCCCTATAACACCACTACAGTGTCTGCATATTCGTGTGTCTATCCAACTGCCCTATAACACCACTACAGTGTCTGCATATTCGTGTGTCTATCCAACTGCCCTATAACACCACTACAGTGTCTGCATATTCGTGTGTCTATCCAACTGCCCTATAACACCACTACAGTGTCTGCATATTCGTGTGTCTATCCAACTGCCCTATAACACCACTACAGTGTCTGCATATTCCTGTGTCTATCCAACTGCCCTATAACACCACTACAGTGTCTGCATATTCGTCTGTCTATCCAACTGCCCTATAACACCACTACAGTGTCTGCATATTCGTGTGTCTATCCAACTGCCCTATAACACCACTACAGTGTCTGCATATTCGTGTGTCTATCCAACTGCCCTATAACACCACTACAGTGTCTGCATATTCGTGTGTCTATCCAACTGCCCTATAACACCACTACAGTGTCTGCATATTCGTGTGTCTATCCAACTGCCCTATAACACCACTACAGTGTCTGCATATTCGTGTGTCTATCCAACTGCCCTATAACACCACTACAGTGTCTGCATATTCGTGTGTCTATCCAACTGCCCTATAACACCACTACAGTGTCTGCATATTCGTCTGTCTATCCAACTGCCCTATAACACCACTACAGTGTCTGCATATTCGTGTGTCTATCCAACTGCCCTATAACACCACTACAGTGTCTGCATATTCCTGTGTCTATCCAACTGCCCTATAACACCACTACAGTGTCTGCATATTCGTCGTGTCTATCCAACTGCCCTATAACACCACTACAGTGTCTGCATATTCGTGTGTCTATCCAACTGCCCTATAACACCACTACAGTGTCTGCATATTCGTGTGTCTATCCAACTGCCCTATAACACCACTACAGTGTCTGCATATTCGTCTGTCTATCCAACTGCCCTATAACACCACTACAGTGTCTGCATATTCGTCTGTCTATCCAACTGCCCTATAACACCACTACAGTGTCTGCATATTCGTGTGTCTATCCAACTGCCCTATAACACCACTACAGTGTCCTGCATATTCGTCTGTCTATCCAACTGCCCTATAACACCACTACAGTGTCTGCATATTCGTCTGTCTATCCAACTGCCCTATAACACCACTACAGTGTCTGCATATTCGTGTGTCTATCCAACTGCCCTATAACACCACTACAGTGTCTGCATATTCGTGTGTCTATCCAACTGCCCTATAACACCACTACAGTGTCTGCATATTCGTCTGTCTATCCAACTGCCCTATAACACCACTACAGTGTCTGCATATTCCTGTGTCTATCCAACTGCCCTATAACACCACTACAGTGTCTGCATATTCGTCTGTCTATCCAACTGCCCTATAACACCACTACAGTGTCTGCATATTCGTGTGTCTATCCAACTGCCCTATAACACCACTACAGTGTCTGCATATTCGTCTGTCTATCCAACTGCCCTATAACACCACTACAGTGTCTGCATATTCGTGTGTCTATCCAACTGCCCTATAACACAACTACAGTGTCTGCATATTCGTGTGTCTATCCAACTGCCCTATAACACCACTACAGTGTCTGCATATTCTGTGTCTATCCAACTGCCCTATAACACCACTACAGTGTCTGCATATTCGTCTGTCTATCCAACTGCCCTATAACACCACTACAGTGTCTGCATATTCCTGTGTCTATCCAACTGCCCTATAACACCACTACAGTGTCTGCATATTCTGTGTGTCTATCCAACTGCCCTATAACACCACTACAGTGTCTGCATATTCGTGTGTCTATCCAACTGCCCTATAACACCACTACAGTGTCTGCATATTCGTGTGTCTATCCAACTGCCCTATAACACCACTACAGTGTCTGCATATTCGTGTGTCTATCCAACTGCCCTATAACACCACTACAGTGTCTGCATATTCCTGTGTCTATCCAACTGCCCTATAACACCACTACAGTGTCTGCATATTCGTCTGTCTATCCAACTGCCCTATAACACCACTACAGTGTCTGCATATTCGTGTGTCTATCCAACTGCCCTATAACACCACTACAGTGTCTGCATATTCTGTGTCTATCCCACTGCCCTATAACACCACTACAGTGTCTGCATATTCGTGTGTCTATCCAACTGCCCTATAACACCACTACAGTGTCTGCATATTCGTGTGTCTATCCAACTGCCCTATAACACCACTACAGTGTCTGCATATTCGTGTGTCTATCCAACTGCCCTATAACACCACTACAGTGTCTGCATATTCGTCTGTCTATCCAACTGCCCTATAACACCACTACAGTGTCTGCATATTCGTCTGTCTATCCAACTGCCCTATAACACCACTACAGTGTCTGCATATTCGTGTGTCTATCCAACTGCCCTATAATACCACTACAGTGTCTGCATATTCGTGTGTCTATCCAACTGCCCTATAACACCACTACAGTTTCCGCATATTCGTCTGTCTATCCAACTGCCCTATAAAACCACTACAGTGTCTGCATATTCGTGTGTCTATCCAACTGCCCTATAACACCACTACAGTGTCTGCATATTCGTGTGTCTATCCAACTGCCCTATAACACCACTACAGTGTCTGCATATTCGTGTGTCTATCCAGCTGCCCTATAACACCTCTACAGTGTCTGCATATTCCTGTGTCTATCCAACTGCCCTATAACACCACTACAGTGTCTGCATATTCGTCTGTCTATCCAACTGCCCTATAACACCACTTCAGTGTCTGCATATTCGTGTGTCTATCCAACTGCCCTATAACACCACTACAGTGTCTGCATATTCGTCTGTCTATCCAACTGCCCTATAACACCACTACAGTGTCTGCATATTCGTTGTCTATCCAACTGCCCTATAACACCACTACAGTGTCTGCATATTCGTCTGTCTATCCAACTGCCCTATAACACCACTACAGTGTCTGCATATTCGTGTGTCTATCCAACTGCCCTATAACACCACTACAGTGTCTGCATATTCGTGTGTCTATCCAACTGCCCTATAACACCACTACAGTGTCTGCATATTCGTGTGTCTATCCAACTGCCCTATAACACCACTACAGTGTCTGCATATTCGTGTGTCTATCCAACTGCCCTATAACACCACTACAGTGTCTGCATATTCGTCTGTCTATCCAACTGCCCTATAACACCACTACAGTGTCTGCATATTCGTCTGTCTATCCAACTGCCCTATAACACAACTACAGTGTCTGCATATTCGTGTGTCTATCCAACTGCCCTATAACACCACTACAGTGTCTGCATATTCCTGTGTCTATCCCACTGCCCTATAACACCACTAGTGTCTGCATATTCGTCTGTCTATCCAACTGCCCTATAACACCACTACAGTGTCTGCATATTCGTGTGTCTATCCAACTGCCCTATAACACCACTACAGTGTCTGCATATTCGTGTGTCTATCCAACTGCCCTATAACACCACTACAGTGTCTGCATATTCGTGTGTCTATCCAACTGCCCTATAACACCACTACAGTGTCTGCATATTCGTCTGTCTATCCAACTGCCCTATAACACCACTTCAGTGTCTGCATATTCGTGTGTCTATCCAACTGCCCTATAACACCACTACAGTGTCTGCATATTCGTGTGTCTATCCAACTGCCCTATAACACCACTACAGTGTCGGCATATTCGTCTGTCTATCCAACTGCCCTATAACACCACTACAGTGTCTGCATATTCGTGTGTCTATCCAACTGCCCTATAACACCACTACAGTGTCTGCATATTCGTGTGTCTATCCAACTGCCCTATAACACCACTACAGTGTCTGCATATTCGTCTGTCTATCCAACTGCCCTATAACACCACTA
Organism: Hemitrygon akajei; assembly: GCF_048418815.1. NCBI lineage: Eukaryota > Metazoa > Chordata > Chondrichthyes > Myliobatiformes > Dasyatidae > Hemitrygon > Hemitrygon akajei. Next base: position 95,460,476 of record NC_133128.1, on the reverse strand, counting down.
CAGTGTCTGCATATTCCTGTGTCTATCCAACTGCCCTATAACACCACTACAGTGTCTGCATATTCGTCTGTCTATCCAACTGCCCTATAACACCACTACAGTGTCTGCATATTCCTGTGTCTATCCAACTGCCCTATAACACCACTACAGTGTCTGCATATTCGTGTGTCTATCCAACTGCCCTATAATACCACTACAGTGTCTGCATATTTGTGTGTCTATCCAACTGCCCTATAACACCACTACAGTTTCCGCATATTCGTCTGTCTATCCAACTGCCCTATAAAACCACTACAGTGTCTGCATATTCGTGTGTCTATCCAACTGCCCTATAACACCACTACAGTGTCTGCATATTCGTGTGTCTATCCAACTGCCCTATAACACCACTACAGTGTCTGCATATTCGTGTGTCTATCCAACTGCCCTATAACACCACTACAGTGTCTGCATATTCCTGTGTCTATCCAACTGCCCTATAACACCACTACAGTGTCTGCATATTCGTCTGTCTATCCAACTGCCCTATAACACCACTACAGTGTCTGCATATTCGTGTGTCTATCCAACTGCCCTATAACACCACTACAGTGTCGGCATATTCGTCTGTCTATCCAACTGCCCTATAACACCACTACAGTGTCTGCATATTCGTCTGTCTATCCAACTGCCCTATAACACCACTACAGTGTCTGCATATTCGTGTGTCTATCCAACTGCCCTATAACACCACTACAGTGTCTGCATATTCGTCTGTCTATCCAACTGCCCTATAACACCACTACAGTGTCTGCATATTCGTCTGTCTATCCAACTGCCCAATAACACCACTACAGTGTCTGCATATTCGTGTGTCTATCCAACTGCCCTATAACACCACTACAGTGTCTGCATATTCGTCTGTCTATCCAACTGCCCTATAACACCACTACAGTGTCTGCATATTCGTCTGTCTATCCAACTGCCCTATAACACCACTACAGTGTCTGCATATTCGTGTGTCTATCCAACTGCCCTATAACACCACTACAGTGTCTGCATATTCCTGTGTCTATCCAACTGCCCTATAACACCACTACAGTGTCTGCATATTCGTGTGTCTATCCAACTGCCCTATAACACCACTACAGTGTCTGCATCTTCGTGTGTCTATCCAACTGTCCTATAACACCACTACAGTGTCTGCATATTCGTCTGTCTATCCAACTGCCCTATAACACCACTACAGTGTCTGCATATTCGTCTGTCTATCCAACTGCCCTATAACACCACTACAGTGTCTGCATATTCGTGTGTCTATCCAACTGCCCTATAACACCACTACAGTGTCTGCACATTCGTCTGTCTATCCAACTGCCCTATAACACCACTACAGTGTCTGCATATTCCTGTGTCTATCCAACTGCCCTATAACACCACTACAGTGTCTGCATATTCGTGTGTCTATCCAACTGCCCTATAACACCACTACAGTGTCTGCATATTCCTGTGTCTATCCAACTGCCCTATAACACCACTACAGTGTCTGCATATTCGTCTGTCTATCCAACTGCCCTATAACACCACTACAGTGTCTGCATATTCGTGTGTCTATCCAACTGCCCTATAACACCACTACAGTGTCTGCATATTTGTGTGTCTATCCAACTGCCCTATAACACCACTACAGTGTCTGCATATTCCTGTGTCTATCCAACTGCCCTATAACACCACTACAGTGTCTGCATATTCCTGTGTCTATCCAACTGCCCTATAACACCACTACAGTGTCTGCATATTCGTGTGTCTATCCAACTGCCCTATAACACCACTACAGTGTCTGCATATTTGTGTGTCTATCCAACTGCCCTATAACACCACTACAGTGTCTGCATATTCCTGTGTCTATCCAACTGCCCTATAACACCACTACAGTGTCTGCATATTCGTCTGTCTATCCAACTGCCCTATAACACCACTACAGTGTCTGCATATTCGTGTGTCTATCCAACTGCCCTATAACACCACTACAGTGTCTGCATATTCGTCTGTCTATCCAACTGCCCTATAACACCACTACAGTGTCTGCATATTCGTGTGTCTATCCAACTGCCCTATAACACCACTACAGTGTCTGCATATTCCTGTGTCTATCCAACTGCCCTATAACACCACTACAGTGTCTGCATATTCGTCTGTCTATCCAACTGCCCTATAACACCACTACAGTGTCTGCATATTCGTGTGTCTATTCAACTGCCCTATAACACCACTACAGTGTCTGCATATTCGTCTGTCTATCCAACTGCCCTATAACACCACTACAGTGTCCGCATATTCGTCTGTCTATCCAACTGCCCTATAACACCACTACAGTGTCTGCATATTCCTGTGTCTATCCAACTATCCTATAACACCACTACAGTGTCTGCATATTCCTGTGTCTATCCAACTGCCCTATAACACCACTACAGTGTCTGCATATTCGTGTGTCTATCCAACTGCCCTATAACACCACTACAGTGTCTGCATATTCGTGTGTCTATCCAACTGCCCTATAACACCACTACAGTGTCTGCATATTCGTGTGTCTATCCAACTGCCCTATAACACCACTACAGTGTCTGCATATTCCTGTGTCTATCCAACTGCCCTATAACACCACTACAGTGTCTGCATATTCGTCTGTCTATCCAACTGCCCTATAAGACCACTACAGTGTCTGCATATTCGTGTGTCTATCCAACTATTCTATAACACCACTAGTGTCTGCATATTCCTGTGTCTATCCAACTGCCCTATAACACCACTACAGTGTCTGCATATTCATCTGTCTATCCAACTGCCCTATAACACCACTACAGTGTCTGCATATTCCTGTGTCTATCCAACTACCCTATAACACCACTACAGTGTCTGCATATTCGTCTGTCTATCCAACTGCAATATAACACCACTACAGTGTCTGCATATTCGTGTGTCTATCCAACTGCCCTATAACACCACTACAGTGTCTGCATATTCGTGTGTCTATCCAACTGCCCTATAACACCACTACAGTGTCTGCATATTCTTCTGTCTATCCAACTGCCCTATAACACCACTACAGTGTCCGCATATTCGTGTGTCTATCCAACTGCCCTATAACACCACTACAGTGTCCGCATATTCCTGTGTCTATCCAACTGCCCTATAACACCACTACAGTGTCTGCATATTCGTGTGTCTATCCAACTGCCCTATAACACCACTACAGTGTCTGCATATTCGTGTGTCTATCCAACTGCCCTATAACACCACCACAGTGTCTGCATATTCCTGTGTCTATCCAACTGCCCTATAACACCACTACAGTGTCTGCATATTCGTCTGTCTATCCAACTGCCCTATAACACCACTACAGTGTCTGCATATTCGTGTGTCTATTCAACTGCCCTATAACACCACTACAGTGTCTGCATATTCGTCTGTCTATCCAACTGCCCTATAACACCACTACAGTGTCCGCATATTCGTCTGTCTATCCAACTGCCCTATAACACCACTACAGTGTCTGCATATTCGTCTGTCTATCCAACTGCCCTATAACACCACTACAGTGTCTGCATATTCGTGTGTCTATCCAACTGCCCTATAACACCACTACAGTGTCTGCATATTCCTGTGTCTATCCAACTGCCCTATAACACCACTACAGTGTCTGCATATTCGTGTGTCTATCCAACTGCCCTATAACACCACTACAGTGTCTGCATCTTCGTGTGTCTATCCAACTGTCCTATAACACCACTACAGTGTCTGCATATTCGTCTGTCTATCCAACTGCCCTATAACACCACTACAGTGTCTGCATATTCGTCTGTCTATCCAACTGCCCTATAACACCACTACAGTGTCTGCATATTCGTGTGTCTATCCAACTGCCCTATAACACCACTACAGTGTCTGCATATTCGTCTGTCTATCCAACTGCCCTATAACACCACTACAGTGTCTGCATATTCCTGTGTCTATCCAACTGCCCTATAACACCACTACAGTGTCTGCATATTCGTGTGTCTATCCAACTGCCCTATAACACCACTACAGTGTCTGCATATTCCTGTGTCTATCCAACTGCCCTATAACACCACTACAGTGTCTGCATATTCGTCTGTCTATCCAACTGCCCTATAACACCACTACAGTGTCTGCATATTCGTGTGTCTATCCAACTGCCCTATAACACCACTACAGTGTCTGCATATTCGTGTGTCTATCCAACTGCCCTATAACACCACTACAGTGTCTGCATATTCCTGTGTCTATCCAACTGCCCTATAACACCACTACAGTGTCTGCATATTCCTGTGTCTATCCAACTGCCCTATAACACCACTACAGTGTCTGCATATTCGTGTGTCTATCCAACTGCCCTATAACACCACTACAGTGTCTGCATATTCGTGTGTCTATCCAACTGCCCTATAACACCACTACAGTGTCTGCATATTCGTGTGTCTATCCAACTGCCCTATAACACCACTACAGTGTCTGCATATTCCTGTGTCTATCCAACTGCCCTATAACACCACTACAGTGTCTGCATATTCGTCTGTCTATCCAACTGCCCTATAAGACCACTACAGTGTCTGCATATTCGTGTGTCTATCCAACTATTCTATAACACCACTAGTGTCTGCATATTCCTGTGTCTATCCAACTGCCCTATAACACCACTACAGTGTCTGCATATTCATCTGTCTATCCAACTGCCCTATAACACCACTACAGTGTCTGCATATTCCTGTGTCTATCCAACTACCCTATAACACCACTACAGTGTCTGCATATTCGTCTGTCTATCCAACTGCAATATAACACCACTACAGTGTCTGCATATTCGTGTGTCTATCCAACTGCCCTATAACACCACTACAGTGTCTGCATATTCGTGTGTCTATCCAACTGCCCTATAACACCACTACAGTGTCTGCATATTCTTCTGTCTATCCAACTGCCCTATAACACCACTACAGTGTCCGCATATTCGTGTGTCTATCCAACTGCCCTATAACACCACTACAGTGTCCGCATATTCCTGTGTCTATCCAACTGCCCTATAACACCACTACAGTGTCTGCATATTCGTGTGTCTATCCAACTGCCCTATAACACCACTACAGTGTCTGCATATTCGTGTGTCTATCCAACTGCCCTATAACACCACCACAGTGTCTGCATATTCCTGTGTCTATCCAACTGCCCTATAACACCACTACAGTGTCTGCATATTCGTCTGTCTATCCAACTGCCCTATAACACCACTACAGTGTCTGCATATTCGTGTGTCTATTCAACTGCCCTATAACACCACTACAGTGTCTGCATATTCGTCTGTCTATCCAACTGCCCTATAACACCACTACAGTGTCCGCATATTCGTCTGTCTATCCAACTGCCCTATAACACCACTACAGTGTCTGCATATTCGTCTGTCTATCCAACTGCCCTATAACACCACTACAGTGTCTGCATATTCGTGTGTCTATCCAACTGCCCTATAACACCACTACAGTGTCTGCATATTCCTGTGTCTATCCAACTGCCCTATAACACCACTACAGTGTCTGCATATTCGTGTGTCTATCCAACTGCCCTATAACACCACTACAGTGTCTGCATCTTCGTGTGTCTATCCAACTGTCCTATAACACCACTACAGTGTCTGCATATTCGTCTGTCTATCCAACTGCCCTATAACACCACTACAGTGTCTGCATATTCGTCTGTCTATCCAACTGCCCTATAACACCACTACAGTGTCTGCATATTCGTGTGTCTATCCAACTGCCCTATAACACCACTACAGTGTCTGCATATTCGTCTGTCTATCCAACTGCCCTATAACACCACTACAGTGTCTGCATATTCCTGTGTCTATCCAACTGCCCTATAACACCACTACAGTGTCTGCATATTCGTGTGTCTATCCAACTGCCCTATAACACCACTACAGTGTCTGCATATTCCTGTGTCTATCCAACTGCCCTATAACACCACTACAGTGTCTGCATATTCGTCTGTCTATCCAACTGCCCTATAACACCACTACAGTGTCTGCATATTCGTGTGTCTATCCAACTGCCCTATAACACCACTACAGTGTCTGCATATTCGTGTGTCTATCCAACTGCCCTATAACACCACTACAGTGTCTGCATATTCCTGTGTCTATCCAACTGCCCTATAACACCACTACAGTGTCTGCATATTCCTGTGTCTATCCAACTGCCCTATAACACCACTACAGTGTCTGCATATTCGTGTGTCTATCCAACTGCCCTATAACACCACTACAGTGTCTGCATATTCCTGTGTCTATCCAACTGCCCTATAACACCACTACAGTGTCTGCATATTCCTGTGTCTATCCAACTGCCCTATAACACCACTACAGTGTCTGCATATTCGTGTCTATCCAACTGCCCTATAACACCACTACAGTGTCTGCATATTCCTGTGTCTATCCAACTGCCCTATAACACCACTACAGTGTCTGCATATTCCTGTGTCTATCCAACTGCCCTATAACACCACTACAGTGTCTGCATATTCCTGTGTCTATCCAACTGCCCTATAACACCACTACTGTGTCTGCATATTCGTGTGTCTATCCAACTGCCCTATAACACCACTACAGTGTCTGCATATTCGTGTCTATCCAACTGTCCTATAACACCACTACAGTGTCTGCATATTCCTGTGTCTATCCAACTGCCCTATAACACCACTACAGTGTCTGCATATTCCTGTGTCTATCCAACTATCCTATAACACCTCTAGTGTCTGCATATTCGTCTGTCTATCCAACTGCCCTATAACACCACTACAGTGTCTGCATATTTGTGTGTCTATCCAACTGCCCTATAACACCACTACAGTGTCTGCATATTCCTGTGTCTATCCAACTGCCCTATAACACCACTACAGTGTCTGCATATTCGTCTGTCTATCCAACTGCCCTATAACACCACTACAGTGTCTGCATATTCGTGTGTCTATCCAACTGCCCTATAACACCACTACAGTGTCTGCATATTCGTCTGTCTATCCAACTGCCCTATAACACCACTACAGTGTCTGCATATTCGTGTGTCTATCCAACTGCCCTATAACACCACTACAGTGTCTGCATATTCCTGTGTCTATCCAACTGCCCTATAACACCACTACAGTGTCTGCATATTCGTCTGTCTATCCAACTGCCCTATAACACCACTACAGTGTCTGCATATTCGTGTGTCTATTCAACTGCCCTATAACACCACTACAGTGTCTGCATATTCGTCTGTCTATCCAACTGCCCTATAACACCACTACAGTGTCCGCATATTCGTCTGTCTATCCAACTGCCCTATAACACCACTACAGTGTCTGCATATTCCTGTGTCTATCCAACTATCCTATAACACCACTACAGTGTCTGCATATTCCTGTGTCTATCCAACTGCCCTATAACACCACTACAGTGTCTGCATATTCGTGTGTCTATCCAACTGCCCTATAACACCACTACAGTGTCTGCATATTCGTGTGTCTATCCAACTGCCCTATAACACCACTACAGTGTCTGCATATTCGTGTGTCTATCCAACTGCCCTATAACACCACTACAGTGTCTGCATATTCCTGTGTCTATCCAACTGCCCTATAACACCACTACAGTGTCTGCATATTCGTCTGTCTATCCAACTGCCCTATAAGACCACTACAGTGTCTGCATATTCGTGTGTCTATCCAACTATTCTATAACACCACTAGTGTCTGCATATTCCTGTGTCTATCCAACTGCCCTATAACACCACTACAGTGTCTGCATATTCATCTGTCTATCCAACTGCCCTATAACACCACTACAGTGTCTGCATATTCCTGTGTCTATCCAACTACCCTATAACACCACTACAGTGTCTGCATATTCGTCTGTCTATCCAACTGCAATATAACACCACTACAGTGTCTGCATATTCGTGTGTCTATCCAACTGCCCTATAACACCACTACAGTGTCTGCATATTCGTGTGTCTATCCAACTGCCCTATAACACCACTACAGTGTCTGCATATTCTTCTGTCTATCCAACTGCCCTATAACACCACTACAGTGTCCGCATATTCGTGTGTCTATCCAACTGCCCTATAACACCACTACAGTGTCCGCATATTCCTGTGTCTATCCAACTGCCCTATAACACCACTACAGTGTCTGCATATTCGTGTGTCTATCCAACTGCCCTATAACACCACTACAGTGTCTGCATATTCGTGTGTCTATCCAACTGCCCTATAACACCACCACAGTGTCTGCATATTCCTGTGTCTATCCAACTGCCCTATAACACCACTACAGTGTCTGCATATTCGTCTGTCTATCCAACTGCCCCATAACACCACTACAGTGTCTGCATATTCGTGTGTCTATTCAACTGCCCTATAACACCACTACAGTGTCTGCATATTCGTCTGTCTATCCAACTGCCCTATAACACCACTACAGTGTCCGCATATTCGTCTGTCTATCCAACTGCCCTATAACACCACTACAGTGTCTGCATATTCCTGTGTCTATCCAACTATCCTATAACACCACTACAGTGTCTGCATATTCGTGTGTCTATCCAACTGCCCTATAACACCACTACAGTGTCTGCATATTCGTGTGTCTATCCAACTGCCCTATAACACCACTACAGTGTCTGCATATTCGTGTGTCTATCCAACTGCCCTATAACACCACTACAGTGTCTGCATATTCGTGTGTCTATCCAACTGCCCTATAACACCACTACAGTGTCTGCATATTCCTGTGTCTATCCAACTGCCCTATAACACCACTACAGTGTCTGCATATTCGTCTGTCTATCCAACTGCCCTATAAGACCACTACAGTGTCTGCATATTCGTGTGTCTATCCAACTATTCTATAACACCACTAGTGTCTGCATATTCCTGTGTCTATCCAACTGCCCTATAACACCACTACAGTGTCTGCATATTCATCTGTCTATCCAACTGCCCTATAACACCACTACAGTGTCTGCATATTCCTGTGTCTATCCAACTGCCCTATAACACCACTACAGTGTCTGCATATTCGTCTGTCTATCCAACTGCCCTATAACACCACTACAGTGTCTGCATATTCGTGTGTCTATCCAACTGCCCTATAACACCACTACAGTGTCTGCATATTCGTGTGTCTATCCAACTGCCCTATAACACCACTACAGTGTCTGCATATTCTTCTGTCTATCCAACTGCCCTATAACACCACTACAGTGTCCGCATATTCGTGTGTCTATCCAACTGCCCTATAACACCACTACAGTGTCTGCATATTCGTCTGTCTATCCAACTGCCCTATAACACCACTACAGTGTCTGCATATTCGTCTGTCTATCCAACTGCCCTTTAACACCACTACAGTGTCCGCATATTCGTCTGTCTATCCAACTGCCCTATAACACCACTACAGTGTCCGCATATTCCTGTGTCTATCCAACTGCCCTATAACACCACTACAGTGTCTGCATATTCGTGTGTCTATCCAACTGCCCTATAACACCACTACAGTGTCTGCATATTCGTGTGTCTATCCAACTGCCCTATAACACCACCACAGTGTCTGCATATTCCTGTGTCTATCCAACTGCCCTATAACACCACTACAGTGTCTGCATATTCGTCTGTCTATCCAACTGCCCTATAACACCACTACAGTGTCTGCATATTCGTGTCTATCCAACTGCCCTATAACACCACTACAGTGTCTGCATATTCCTGTGTCTATCCAACTGCCCTATCACACCACTACAGTGTCTGCATATTCGTCTGTCTATCCAACTGCCCTATAACACCACTACAGTGTCTGCATATTTGTGTGTCTATCCAACTGCCCTATAACACCACTACAGTGTCTGCATATTCCTGTGTCTATCCAACTGCCCTATAACACCACTACAGTGTCTGCATATTCGTCTGTCTATCCAACTGCCCTATAACACCACTACAGTGTCTGCATATTCGTGTGTCTATCCAACTGCCCTATAACACCACTACAGTGTCTGCATATTCGTCTGTCTATCCAACTGCCCTATAACACCACTACAGTGTCTGCATATTCGTGTGTCTATCCAACTGCCCTATAACACCACTACAGTGTCTGCATATTCCTGTGTCTATCCAACTGCCCTATAACACCACTACAGTGTCTGCATATTCGTGTGTCTATCCAACTGCCCTATAACACCACTACAGTGTCTGCATATTCGTGTGTCTATCCAACTGCCCTATAACACCACTACAGTGTCTGCATATTCGTCTGTCTATCCAACTGCCCTATAACACCACTACAGTGTCCGCATATTCGTCTGTCTATCCAACTGCCCTATAACACCACTACAGTGTCTGCATATTCCTGTGTCTATCCAACTATCCTATAACACCACTACAGTGTCTGCATATTCCTGTGTCTATCCAACTGCCCTATAACACCACTACAGTGTCTGCATATTCGTGTGTCTATCCAACTGCCCTATAACACCACTACAGTGTCTGCATATTCGTGTGTCTATCCAACTGCCCTATAACACCACTACAGTGTCTGCATATTCGTGTGTCTATCCAACTGCCCTATAACACCACTACAGTGTCTGCATATTCCTGTGTCTATCCAACTGCCCTATAACACCACTACAGTGTCTGCATATTCGTCTGTCTATCCAACTGCCCTATAAGACCACTACAGTGTCTGCATATTCGTGTGTCTATCCAACTATTCTATAACACCACTAGTGTCTGCATATTCCTGTGTCTATCCAACTGCCCTATAACACCACTACAGTGTCTGCATATTCATCTGTCTATCCAACTGCCCTATAACACCACTACAGTGTCTGCGTATTCCTGTGTCTATCCAACTGCCCTATAACACCACTACAGTGTCTGCATATTCGTCTGTCTATCCAACTGCCCTATAACACCACTACAGTGTCTGCATATTCCTGTGTCTATCCAACTGCCCTATAACACCACTACAGTGTCTGCATATTCCTGTGTCTATCCAACTGCCCTATAACACCACTACAGTGTCTGCATATTCTTCTGTCTATCCAACTGCCCTATAACACCACTACAGTGTCCGCATATTCGTGTGTCTATCCAACTGCCCTATAACACCACTACAGTGTCTGCATATTCGTCTGTCTATCCAACTGCCCTATAACACCACTACAGTGTCTGCATATTCGTCTGTCTATCCAACTGCCCTATAACACCACTACAGTGTCCGCATATTCGTCTGTCTATCCAACTGCCCTATAACACCACTACAGTGTCCGCATATTCCTGTGTCTATCCAACTGCCCTATAACACCACTACAGTGTCTGCATATTCGTGTGTCTATCCAACTGCCCTATAACACCACTACAGTGTCTGCATATTCGTGTGTCTATCCAACTGCCCTATAACACCACCACAGTGTCTGCATATTCCTGTGTCTATCCAACTGCCCTATAACACCACTACAGTGTCTGCATATTCGTGTGTCTATCCAACTGCCCTATAACACCACTACAGTGTCTGCATATTCGTGTCTATCCAACTGCCCTATAACACCACTACAGTGTCTGCATATTCCTGTGTCTATCCAACTGCCCTATCACACCACTACAGTGTCTGCATATTCGTCTGTCTATCCAACTGCCCTATAACACCACTACAGTGTCCGCATATTCGTGTGTCTATCCAACTGCCCTATAACACCACTACAGTGTCTGCATATTCGTCTGTCTATCCAACTGCCCTATAACACCACTACAGTGTCTGCATATTCGTCTGTCTATCCAACTGCCCTATAACACCACTACAGTGTCTGCATATTCGTCTGTCTATCCAACTGCCCTATAACACCACTACAGTGTCTGCATATTCGTGTGTCTATCCAACTGCCCTATAACACCACTACAGTGTCTGCATATTCCTGTGTCTATCCAACTGCCCTATAACACCACTACAGTGTCTGCATATTTGTGTGTCTATCCAACTGCCCTATAACACCACTACAGTGTCCGCATATTCGTCTGTCTATCCATCTGCCCTATAACACCACTACAGTGTCTGCATATTTGTGTGTCTATCCAACTGCCCTATAACACCACTACAGTGTCTGCATATTCGTCTGTCTATCCAACTGCCCTATAACACCACTACAGTGTCTGCATATTCGTCTGTCTATCCAACTGCCCTATAACACCACTACAGTGTCTGCATATTCGTCTGTCTATCCAACTGCCCTATAACACCACTACAGTGTCTGCATATTCGTCTGTCTATCCAACTGCCCGATAATACCACTACAGTGTCTGCATATTCGTGTGTCTATCCAACTGCCCTATAACACCACTACAGTGTCTGCATATTCGTCTGTCTATCCAACTGCCCTATAACACCACTACAGTGTCTGCATATTCGTCTGTCTATCCAACTGCCCTATAACACCACTACAGTGTCCGCATATTCGTCTGTCTATCCAACTGCCCTATAACACCACTACAGTGTCTGCATATTCGTCTGTCTATCCAACTGCCCTATAACACCACTACAGTGTCTGCATATTCGTCTGTCTATCCAACTGCCCTATAACACCACTACAGTGTCTGCATATTCGTCTGTCTATCCAACTGCCCTATAACACCACTACAGTGTCTGCATATTCCTGTGTCTATCCAACTGCCCTATAACACCACTACAGTGTCTGCATATTCCTGTGTCTATCCAACTGCCCTATAACACCACTACAGTGTCTGCATATTCGTGTGTCTATCCAACTGCCCTATAACACCACTACAGTGTCTGCATATTCCTGTGTCTATCCAACTGCCCTATAACACCACTACAGTGTCTGCATATTTGTGTGTCTATCCAACTGCCCTATAACACCACTACAGTGTCCGCATATTCGTCTGTCTATCCATCTGCCCTATAACACCACTACAGTGTCTGCATATTTGTGTGTCTATCCAACTGCCCTATAACACCACTACAGTGTCTGCATATTCGTCTGTCTATCCAACTGCCCTATAACACCACTACAGTGTCTGCATATTCGTCTGTCTATCCAACTGCCCTATAACACCACTACAGTGTCTGCATATTCGTCTGTCTATCCAACTGCCCTATAACACCACTACAGTGTCTGCATATTCGTCTGTCTATCCAACTGCCCGATAATACCACTACAGTGTCTGCATATTCGTGTGTCTATCCAACTGCCCTATAACACCACTACAGTGTCTGCATATTCGTCTGTCTATCCAACTGCCCTATAACACCACTACAGTGTCTGCATATTCGTCTGTCTATCCAACTGCCCTATAACACCACTACAGTGTCCGCATATTCGTCTGTCTATCCAACTGCCCTATAACACCACTACAGTGTCTGCATATTCGTCTGTCTATCCAACTGCCCTATAACACCACTACAGTGTCTGCATATTCGTCTGTCTATCCAACTGCCCTATAACACCACTACAGTGTCTGCATATTCGTCTGTCTATCCAACTGCCCTATAACACCACTACAGTGTCTGCATATTCCTGTGTCTATCCAACTGCCCTATAACACCACTACAGTGTCTGCATATTCCTGTGTCTATCCAACTGCCCTATAACACCACTACAGTGTCTGCATATTCCTGTGTCTATCCAACTGCCCTATAACACCACTACAGTGTCTGCATATTCGTGTGTCTATCCAACTGCCCTATAACACCACTACAGTGTCTGCATATTCCTGTGTCTATCCAACTGCCCTATAACACCACTACAGTGTCTGCATATTCCTGTGTCTATCCAACTGCCCTATAACACCACTACAGTGTCTGCATATTCGTGTGTCTATCCAACTGCCCTATAACACCACTACAGTGTCTGCATATTCGTCTGTCTATCCAACTGCCCTATAACACCACTACAGTGTCTGCATATTCGTGTGTCTATCCAACTGCCCTATAACACCACTACAGTGTCTGCATATTCGTCTGTCTATCCAACTGCCCTATAACACCACTACAGTGTCTGCATATTCGTCTGTCTATCCAACTGCCCTATAACACCACTACAGTGTCTGCATATTCGTGTGTCTATCCAACTGCCCTATAACACCACTACAGTGTCTGCATATTCCTGTGTCTATCCAACTGCCCTATAACACCACTACAGTGTCTGCATATTCGTGTGTCTATCCAACTGCCCTATAACACCACTACAGTGTCTGCATCTTCGTGTGTCTATCCAACTGTCCTATAACACCACTACAGTGTCTGCATATTCGTCTGTCTATCCAACTGCCCTATAACACCACTACAGTGTCTGCATATTCGTCTGTCTATCCAACTGCCCTATAACACCACTACAGTGTCTGCATATTCGTGTGTCTATCCAACTGCCCTATAACACCACTACAGTGTCTGCATATTCGTCTGTCTATCCAACTGCCCTATAACACCACTACAGTGTCTGCATATTCCTGTGTCTATCCAACTGCCCTATAACACCACTACAGTGTCTGCATATTCGTGTGTCTATCCAACTGCCCTATAACACCACTACAGTGTCTGCATATTCCTCTGTCTATCCAACTGCCCTATAACACCACTACAGTGTCTGCATATTCGTCTGTCTATCCAACTGCCCTATAACACCACTACAGTGTCTGCATATTCGTGTGTCTATCCAACTGCCCTATAACACCACTACAGTGTCTGCATATTCGTGTGTCTATCCAACTGCCCTATAACACCACTACAGTGTCTGCATATTCCTGTGTCTATCCAACTGCCCTATAACACCACTACAGTGTCTGCATATTCCTGTGTCTATCCAACTGCCCTATAACACCACTACAGTGTCTGCATATTCGTGTGTCTATCCAACTGCCCTATAACACCACTACAGTGTCTGCATATTCCTGTGTCTATCCAACTGCCCTATAACACCACTACAGTGTCTGCATATTCCTGTGTCTATCCAACTGCCCTATAACACCACTACAGTGTCTGCATATTCGTGTGTCTATCCAACTGCCCTATAACACCACTACAGTGTCTGCATATTCCTGTGTCTATCCAACTGCCCTATAACACCACTACAGTGTCTGCATATTCGTGTGTCTATCCAACTGCCCTATAACACCACTACAGTGTCTGCATATTCGTGTGTCTATCCAACTGCCCTATAACACCACTACAGTGTCTGCATATTCGTGTCTATCCAACTGCCCTATAACACCACTACAGTGTCTGCATATTCCTGTGTCTATCCAACTGCCCTATAACACCACTACAGTGTCTGCATATTCCTGTGTCTATCCAACTGCCCTATAACACCACTACAGTGTCTGCATATTCCTGTGTCTATCCAACTGCCCTATAACACCACTACTGTGTCTGCATATTCGTGTGTCTATCCAACTGCCCTATAACACCACTACAGTGTCTGCATATTCGTGTCTATCCAACTGTCCTATAACACCACTACAGTGTCTGCATATTCCTGTGTCTATCCAACTGCCCTATAACACCACTACAGTGTCTGCATATTCCTGTGTCTATCCAACTATCCTATAACACCTCTAGTGTCTGCATATTCGTCTGTCTATCCAACTGCCCTATAACACCACTACAGTGTCTGCATATTTGTGTGTCTATCCAACTGCCCTATAACACCACTACAGTGTCTGCATATTCCTGTGTCTATCCAACTGCCCTATAACACCACTACAGTGTCTGCATATTCGTCTGTCTATCCAACTGCCCTATAACACCACTACAGTGTCTGCATATTCGTGTGTCTATCCAACTGCCCTATAACACCACTACAGTGTCTGCATATTCGTCTGCCTATCCAACTGCCCTATAACACCACTACAGTGTCTGCATATTCGTGTGTCTATCCAACTGCCCTATAACACCACTACAGTGTCTGCATATTCCTGTGTCTATCCAACTGCCCTATAACACCACTACAGTGTCTGCATATTCGTCTGTCTATCCAACTGCCCTATAACACCACTACAGTGTCTGCATATTCGTGTGTCTATTCAACTGCCCTATAACACCACTACAGTGTCTGCATATTCGTCTGTCTATCCAACTGCCCTATAACACCACTACAGTGTCCGCATATTCGTCTGTCTATCCAACTGCCCTATAACACCACTACAGTGTCTGCATATTCCTGTGTCTATCCAACTATCCTATAACACCACTACAGTGTCTGCATATTCCTGTGTCTATCCAACTGCCCTATAACACCACTACAGTGTCTGCATATTCGTGTGTCTATCCAACTGCCCTATAACACCACTACAGTGTCTGCATATTCGTGTGTCTATCCAACTGCCCTATAACACCACTACAGTGTCTGCATATTCGTGTGTCTATCCAACTGCCCTATAACACCACTACAGTGTCTGCATATTCCTGTGTCTATCCAACTGCCCTATAACACCACTACAGTGTCTGCATATTCGTCTGTCTATCCAACTGCCCTATAAGACCACTACAGTGTCTGCATATTCGTGTGTCTATCCAACTATTCTATAACACCACTAGTGTCTGCATATTCCTGTGTCTATCCAACTGCCCTATAACACCACTACAGTGTCTGCATATTCATCTGTCTATCCAACTGCCCTATAACACCACTACAGTGTCTGCATATTCCTGTGTCTATCCAACTGCCCTATAACACCACTACAGTGTCTGCATATTCGTCTGTCTATCCAACTGCAATATAACACCACTACAGTGTCTGCATATTCGTGTGTCTATCCAACTGCCCTATAACACCACTACAGTGTCTGCATATTCGTGTGTCTATCCAACTGCCCTATAACACCACTACAGTGTCTGCATATTCTTCTGTCTATCCAACTGCCCTATAACACCACTACAGTGTCCGCATATTCGTGTGTCTATCCAACTGCCCTATAACACCACTACAGTGTCCGCATATTCCTGTGTCTATCCAACTGCCCTATAACACCACTACAGTGTCTGCATATTCGTGTGTCTATCCAACTGCCCTATAACACCACTACAGTGTCTGCATATTCGTGTGTCTATCCAACTGCCCTATAACACCACCACAGTGTCTGCATATTCCTGTGTCTATCCAACTGCCCTATAACACCACTACAGTGTCTGCATATTCGTCTGTCTATCCAACTGCCCTATAACACCACTACAGTGTCTGCATATTCGTGTGTCTATTCAACTGCCCTATAACACCACTACAGTGTCTGCATATTCGTCTGTCTATCCAACTGCCCTATAACACCACTACAGTGTCCGCATATTCGTCTGTCTATCCAACTGCCCTATAACACCACTACAGTGTCTGCATATTCCTGTGTCTATCCAACTATCCTATAACACCACTACAGTGTCTGCATATTCCTGTGTCTATCCAACTGCCCTATAACACCACTACAGTGTCTGCATATTCGTGTGTCTATCCAACTGCCCTATAACACCACTACAGTGTCTGCATATTCGTGTGTCTATCCAACTGCCCTATAACACCACTACAGTGTCTGCATATTCGTGTGTCTATCCAACTGCCCTATAACACCACTACAGTGTCTGCATATTCCTGTGTCTATCCAACTGCCCTATAACACCACTACAGTGTCTGCATATTCGTCTGTCTATCCAACTGCCCTATAAGACCACTACAGTGTCTGCATATTCGTGTGTCTATCCAACTATTCTATAACACCACTAGTGTCTGCATATTCCTGTGTCTATCCAACTGCCCTATAACACCACTACAGTGTCTGCATATTCATCTGTCTATCCAACTGCCCTATAACACCACTACAGTGTCTGCATATTCCTGTGTCTATCCAACTGCCCTATAACACCACTACAGTGTCTGCATATTCGTCTGTCTATCCAACTGCCCTATAACACCACTACAGTGTCTGCATATTCGTGTGTCTATCCAACTGCCCTATAACACCACTACAGTGTCTGCATATTCGTGTGTCTATCCAACTGCCCTATAACACCACTACAGTGTCTGCATATTCTTCTGTCTATCCAACTGCCCTATAACACCACTACAGTGTCCGCATATTCGTGTGTCTATCCAACTGCCCTATAACACCACTACAGTGTCTGCATATTCGTCTGTCTATCCAACTGCCCTATAACACCACTACAGTGTCTGCATATTCGTCTGTCTATCCAACTGCCCTTTAACACCACTACAGTGTCCGCATATTCGTCTGTCTATCCAACTGCCCTATAACACCACTACAGTGTCCGCATATTCCTGTGTCTATCCAACTGCCCTATTACACCACTACAGTGTCTGCATATTCGTGTGTCTATCCAACTGCCCTATAACACCACTACAGTGTCTGCATATTCGTGTGTCTATCCAACTGCCCTATAACACCACCACAGTGTCTGCATATTCCTGTGTCTATCCAACTGCCCTATAACACCACTACAGTGTCTGCATATTCGTCTGTCTATCCAACTGCCCTATAACACCACTACAGTGTCTGCATATTCGTGTCTATCCAACTGCCCTATAACACCACTACAGTGTCTGCATATTCCTGTGTCTATCCAACTGCCCTATCACACCACTACAGTGTCTGCATATTCGTCTGTCTATCCAACTGCCCTATAACACCACTACAGTGTCTGCATATTTGTGTGTCTATCCAACTGCCCTATAACACCACTACAGTGTCTGCATATTCCTGTGTCTATCCAACTGCCCTATAACACCACTACAGTGTCTGCATATTCGTCTGTCTATCCAACTGCCCTATAACACCACTACAGTGTCTGCATATTCGTGTGTCTATCCAACTGCCCTATAACACCACTACAGTGTCTGCATATTCGTCTGTCTATCCAACTGCCCTATAACACCACTACAGTGTCTGCATATTCGTGTGTCTATCCAACTGCCCTATAACACCACTACAGTGTCTGCATATTCCTGTGTCTATCCAACTGCCCTATAACACCACTACAGTGTCTGCATATTCGTGTGTCTATCCAACTGCCCTATAACACCACTACAGTGTCTGCATATTCGTGTGTCTATCCAACTGCCCTATAACACCACTACAGTGTCTGCATATTCGTCTGTCTATCCAACTGCCCTATAACACCACTACAGTGTCCGCATATTCGTCTGTCTATCCAACTGCCCTATAACACCACTACAGTGTCTGCATATTCCTGTGTCTATCCAACTATCCTATAACACCACTACAGTGTCTGCATATTCCTGTGTCTATCCAACTGCCCTATAACACCACTACAGTGTCTGCATATTCGTGTGTCTATCCAACTGCCCTATAACACCACTACAGTGTCTGCATATTCGTGTGTCTATCCAACTGCCCTATAACACCACTACAGTGTCTGCATATTCGTGTCTATCCAACTGCCCTATAACACCACTACAGTGTCTGCATATTCCTGTGTCTATCCAACTGCCCTATAACACCACTACAGTGTCTGCATATTCGTCTGTCTATCCAACTGCCCTATAAGACCACTACAGTGTCTGCATATTCGTGTGTCTATCCAACTATTCTATAACACCACTAGTGTCTGCATATTCCTGTGTCTATCCAACTGCCCTATAACACCACTACAGTGTCTGCATATTCATCTGTCTATCCAACTGCCCTATAACACCACTACAGTGTCTGCGTATTCCTGTGTCTATCCAACTGCCCTATAACACCACTACAGTGTCTGCATATTCGTCTGTCTATCCAACTGCCCTATAACACCACTACAGTGTCTGCATATTCCTGTGTCTATCCAACTGCCCTATAACACCACTACAGTGTCTGCATATTCCTGTGTCTATCCAACTGCCCTATAACACCACTACAGTGTCTGCATATTCTTCTGTCTATCCAACTGCCCTATAACACCACTACAGTGTCCGCATATTCGTGTGTCTATCCAACTGCCCTATAACACCACTACAGTGTCTGCATATTCGTCTGTCTATCCAACTGCCCTATAACACCACTACAGTGTCTGCATATTCGTCTGTCTATCCAACTGCCCTATAACACCACTACAGTGTCCGCATATTCGTCTGTCTATCCAACTGCCCTATAACACCACTACAGTGTCCGCATATTCCTGTGTCTATCCAACTGCCCTATAACACCACTACAGTGTCTGCATATTCGTGTGTCTATCCAACTGCCCTATAACACCACTACAGTGTCTGCATATTCGTGTGTCTATCCAACTGCCCTATAACACCACCACAGTGTCTGCATATTCCTGTGTCTATCCAACTGCCCTATAACACCACTACAGTGTCTGCATATTCGTGTGTCTATCCAACTGCCCTATAACACCACTACAGTGTCTGCATATTCGTGTCTATCCAACTGCCCTATAACACCACTACAGTGTCTGCATATTCCTGTGTCTATCCAACTGCCCTATCACACCACTACAGTGTCTGCATATTCGTCTGTCTATCCAACTGCCCTATAACACCACTACAGTGTCCGCATATTCGTGTGTCTATCCAACTGCCCTATAACACCACTACAGTGTCTGCATATTCGTCTGTCTATCCAACTGCCCTATAACACCACTACAGTGTCTGCATATTCGTCTGTCTATCCAACTGCCCTATAACACCACTACAGTGTCTGCATATTCGTCTGTCTATCCAACTGCCCTATAACACCACTACAGTGTCTGCATATTCGTGTGTCTATCCAACTGCCCTATAACACCACTACAGTGTCTGCATATTCCTGTGTCTATCCAACTGCCCTATAACACCACTACAGTGTCTGCATATTTGTGTGTCTATCCACCTGCCCTATAACACCACTACAGTGTCCGCATATTCGTCTGTCTATCCATCTGCCCTATAACACCACTACAGTGTCTGCATATTTGTGTGTCTATCCAACTGCCCTATAACACCACTACAGTGTCTGCATATTCGTCTGTCTATCCAACTGCCCTATAACACCACTACAGTGTCTGCATATTCGTCTGTCTATCCAACTGCCCTATAACACCACTACAGTGTCTGCATATTCGTCTGTCTATCCAACTGCCCTATAACACCACTACAGTGTCTGCATATTCGTCTGTCTATCCAACTGCCCGATAATACCACTACAGTGTCTGCATATTCGTGTGTCTATCCAACTGCCCTATAACACCACTACAGTGTCTGCATATTCGTCTGTCTATCCAACTGCCCTATAACACCACTACAGTGTCTGCATATTCGTCTGTCTATCCAACTGCCCTATAACACCACTACAGTGTCCGCATATTCGTCTGTCTATCCAACTGCCCTATAACACCACTACAGTGTCTGCATATTCGTCTGTCTATCCAACTGCCCTATAACACCACTACAGTGTCTGCATATTCGTCTGTCTATCCAACTGCCCTATAACACCACTACAGTGTCTGCATATTCGTCTGTCTATCCAACTGCCCTATAACACCACTACAGTGTCTGCATATTCCTGTGTCTATCCAACTGCCCTATAACACCACTACAGTGTCTGCATATTCCTGTGTCTATCCAACTGCCCTATAACACCACTACAGTGTCTGCATATTCGTGTGTCTATCCAACTGCCCTATAACACCACTACAGTGTCTGCATATTCCTGTGTCTATCCAACTGCCCTATAACACCACTACAGTGTCTGCATATTTGTGTGTCTATCCAACTGCCCTATAACACCACTACAGTGTCCGCATATTCGTCTGTCTATCCATCTGCCCTATAACACCACTACAGTGTCTGCATATTTGTGTGTCTATCCAACTGCCCTATAACACCACTACAGTGTCTGCATATTCGTCTGTCTATCCAACTGCCCTATAACACCACTACAGTGTCTGCATATTCGTCTGTCTATCCAACTGCCCTATAACACCACTACAGTGTCTGCATATTCGTCTGTCTATCCAACTGCCCTATAACACCACTACAGTGTCTGCATATTCGTCTGTCTATCCAACTGCCCGATAATACCACTACAGTGTCTGCATATTCGTGTGTCTATCCAACTGCCCTATAACACCACTACAGTGTCTGCATATTCGTCTGTCTATCCAACTGCCCTATAACACCACTACAGTGTCTGCATATTCGTCTGTCTATCCAACTGCCCTATAACACCACTACAGTGTCCGCATATTCGTCTGTCTATCCAACTGCCCTATAACACCACTACAGTGTCTGCATATTCGTCTGTCTATCCAACTGCCCTATAACACCACTACAGTGTCTGCATATTCGTCTGTCTATCCAACTGCCCTATAACACCACTACAGTGTCTGCATATTCGTCTGTCTATCCAACTGCCCTATAACACCACTACAGTGTCTGCATATTCCTGTGTCTATCCAACTGCCCTATAACACCACTACAGTGTCTGCATATTCCTGTGTCTATCCAACTGCCCTATAACACCACTACAGTGTCTGCATATTCCTGTGTCTATCCAACTGCCCTATAACACCACTACAGTGTCTGCATATTCGTGTGTCTATCCAACTGCCCTATAACACCACTACAGTGTCTGCATATTCGTGTGTCTATCCAACTGCCCTATAACACCACTACAGTGTCTGCATATTCGTCTGTCTATCCAACTGCCCTATAACACCACTACAGTGTCTGCATATTCCTGTGTCTATCCAACTGCCCTATAACACCACTACAGTGTCTGCATATTTGTGTGTCTATCCAACTGCCCTATAACACCACTACAGTGTCCGCATATTCGTCTGTCTATCCATCTGCCCTATAACACCACTACAGTGTCTGCATATTTGTGTGTCTATCCAACTGCCCTATAACACCACTACAGTGTCTGCATATTCGTCTGTCTATCCAACTGCCCTATAACACCACTACAGTGTCTGCATATTCGTCTGTCTATCCAACTGCCCTATAACACCACTACAGTGTCTGCATATTCGTCTGTCTATCCAACTGCCCTATAACACCACTACGGTGTCTGCATATTCGTCTGTCTATCCAACTGCCCGATAATACCACTACAGTGTCTGCATATTCGTGTGTCTATCCAACTGCCCTATAACACCACTACAGTGTCTGCATATTCGTCTGTCTATCCAACTGCCCTATAACACCACTACAGTGTCTGCATATTCGTCTGTCTATCCAACTGCCCTATAACACCACTACAGTGTCCGCATATTCGTCTGTCTATCCAACTGCCCTATAACACCACTACAGTGTCTGCATATTCGTCTGTCTATCCAACTGCCCTATAACACCACTACAGTGTCTGCATATTCGTCTGTCTATCCAACTGCCCTATAACACCACTACAGTGTCTGCATATTCGTCTGTCTATCCAACTGCCCTATAACACCACTACAGTGTCTGCATATTCCTGTGTCTATCCAACTGCCCTATAACACCACTACAGTGTCTGCATATTCCTGTGTCTATCCAACTGCCCTATAACACCACTACAGTGTCTGCATATTCGTGTGTCTATCCAACTGCCCTATAACACCACTACAGTGTCTGCATATTCCTGTGTCTATCCAACTGCCCTATAACACCACTACAGTGTCTGCATATTTGTGTGTCTATCCAACTGCCCTATAACACCACTACAGTGTCCGCATATTCGTCTGTCTATCCATCTGCCCTATAACACCACTACAGTGTCTGCATATTTGTGTGTCTATCCAACTGCCCTATAACACCACTACAGTGTCTGCATATTCGTCTGTCTATCCAACTGCCCTATAACACCACTACAGTGTCTGCATATTCGTCTGTCTATCCAACTGCCCTATAACACCACTACAGTGTCTGCATATTCGTCTGTCTATCCAACTGCCCTATAACACCACTACAGTGTCTGCATATTCGTCTGTCTATCCAACTGCCCGATAATACCACTACAGTGTCTGCATATTCGTGTGTCTATCCAACTGCCCTATAACACCACTACAGTGTCTGCATATTCGTCTGTCTATCCAACTGCCCTATAACACCACTACAGTGTCTGCATATTCGTCTGTCTATCCAACTGCCCTATAACACCACTACAGTGTCCGCATATTCGTCTGTCTATCCAACTGCCCTATAACACCACTACAGTGTCTGCATATTCGTCTGTCTATCCAACTGCCCTATAACACCACTACAGTGTCTGCATATTCGTCTGTCTATCCAACTGCCCTATAACACCACTACAGTGTCTGCATATTCGTCTGTCTATCCAACTGCCCTATAACACCACTACAGTGTCTGCATATTCCTGTGTCTATCCAACTGCCCTATAACACCACTACAGTGTCTGCATATTCCTGTGTCTATCCAACTGCCCTATAACACCACTACAGTGTCTGCATATTCCTGTGTCTATCCAACTGCCCTATAACACCACTACAGTGTCTGCATATTCGTGTGTCTATCCAACTGCCCTATAACACCACTACAGTGTCTGCATATTCGTGTGTCTATCCAACTGCCCTATAACACCACTACAGTGTCTGCATATTCGTCTGTCTATCCAACTGCCCTATAATACCACTACAGTGTCTGCTTGCTCCAGAGAAAGCAGCCCAATTTTTTCCAACTTCTCATTCCCTTTAATCTGGGCAGCATCCTGGTAAACGTTTTCTGAAGCTCTCTCCAAATATTGCAATCCTTCCTGACACGGGGCAATGAGAATTGCAAAACTCCAGCTGCAGTCTCACAGAAGTTTTATACACATGTACAATGTGACTTTTAGCTCTTTGATGCTTCCACAAAGTGAAGCTTCAGTCAGAAAGCTGTTTTTTTTCATTCTCTTCTTTACATCTGCTCAGCTAGGTTAGTGGAGATGTGGCTTCTAACAATCCACGTAAAGGAATTGGATCTGAAAGTGGATGAACCGGATCACTCTGGAGACTGAAGGGTTGATAGAGAGGACATAGAGAGAGGTAGTTACACCGAAGCTGGGTGACAGTCAGGAAGGGGAAAAGGGTTAAGAAGCCAGTGAAGAGTCCCCCTGTGGCCAGCCCCCTCAACAACAGGTATATCACTTTGGATACTGTCGGGTGGGAGGGAATGGCCTAACAGAGGGAAGTCGCAGTGGTCGGGGCTCTGGCACTGAGTCTGGCTCTGTGACTCAGAAGGGTAGGGGAGAAGAGGTATGCTGTGGTGATAAGGGATGAGTTAGTTAAGGGGCCAGACAGAGGTTCTGTGGGCAAGAACGAGATTCCCGGATAGTATATTGCCTCCCAGGTGCCAGGGTCCGGGATATCTCGGATCGAGTCCTCAGCATTCTTAAGTGAGAGGGTGAACAGCCGGAAGTCGT